>NC_048900.1:30579081-30625120 GCF_011077185.1 Oxyura jamaicensis | reverse complement strand
GGGGGGGCTCATCGGTGAGTCCGGGGCCCGCCCGCCCGCTGCCCGCAGAGCCCCGGCCCCTTTGTGCGCCCAGGAGCCTGCCCGGCCGGGAGGGGCAGAGAAAAGTTTTTTTGGCCTGCTCCGGGCACGGGCTGGGAGCGGGAGGCAGGGAAGGATCTCAGCATGGCGACCGGGCCGCGGGGAGCCCCGCGCTGGGAACTTGGTTGCATTTCGGAATTGCCTCCAAACCCTTTCCCTCGCTCCCCCTCCTCGTTTTTTCAGCCGCGGGAGGAGGACGAACCCCCCTCCCACCCCCCCCACCCCCGTTTGCATAGGGGGGGACCCCCCCCCCCCCACCCCCCTTCCACCCCCCTTCCCACCGCTTTTGTCCGGCATCGCCCCGGGGCCGGGCCGGGGGCGCTGCTCGGGGCCCCGGGGGCTGGGGCCGGGCCGGGCCGAGCTGAGCTCCGGGACCTGCGGGCTGCTGGAGCTGGGGGCGGCCCCAGAGAGCGGAGCCGTGCTGCCGGGATCTGCTCCGGGGGTCGTGCGGTCCCTGCCGGGCTCCCAGCTCTGCAGCCGGACCCTGCTCTGTCCCGGGGGGAGGGTGCTGAGCCCGGGGGTCCCGGCCCCGAGGGTCCCAGCTGGGTGCTGTGCCCGGTGTGCTGCCCGTGACCCCCCCCAGCCCGGCGGCTGGAGGAGCTGCATGACTGCCTCGGACCCAAAACTTGAGTTTCCCTCGTTCTCCTGCTTCTGCTCCCTGCCTCGATCCCCAAAGCATCTGTGGCAAGCTCTGGGCTAAAACCCAGCTTTTTCTGGTCTTGTGGGCCTGAACCCTCGCTGAATACCATCAGGACTGGCTTTTTTCGTTCCCTTTATTTCTAAAAGAGCTGGTTCAGGCGCAAGTTACCAGGCTCCGTGCTGATTCACTAGATAAAATTTCTTGGCCTGTGCAGAGAAGCCATGCTCAGAGCTCATGAGGGTATCCTTCACCTTAGAGCACTACTGGAAAAACCACTTAAAGTTCATAAAATGCAAGTTGCTTGTACAAAAGGAACATATTGACTAGAAAGCCCCATTTCAGGTTTTGTTTGGGGGCAGGCGTGATAAACCTGGTGTTTGTGGGGTCTAAACAGACCTCTCGTTCCTCTCTCAGTCCCCGCAAACCTGAGCAGAACTGCCTCCTGTTAGTTTTTTCTTCCACGGGGTGCGTTTGCTGCACTCCATTCACTGCTGTTGCCGGCCCTCTGGGGCTGGGGCAGCTCCACACGGGTTGGGTAAGGGCATCTTCCCCCTGCCAGCAAGCCCCAGGGGGCTGGTAGGGGCAGGCTTCCCCTAATTGCTGCAAAACCCCACTGCTAGGCTTTCAAAGTGCTCTTCCCCTCCTCCCCTAGGGGCTCGTGTGGCTCCTGCCGGAGGCCGGGCACGGTGCCCGCTGTCCCCAAACAACTGGAAGCCTTCCTGCGAGCAGCTGGGCTCCCCGACACCCCCGCTGCATGGCATGCGAGCAGGCATTGCTGCCTGAAATGCTTCTTGGGGAGCAACCGCAGCCCGTGCCTCGCTCCCCAGGTCCCCAGCCCTGGGTGCTGCAGCGTCCCTTGGGCCACCGCAGCGTGCCCAGCCCCAGCCCGTGTCCCTTTCCAAGAGGAGCCTGGCGAGAGACGTGTCGGTGGCAGGCGTCCTCCTGCAGCGTGCCCGTCCGGGCAGCGGGGAGGCAGGAGGGCTGCTCCTGAGGCGAGCACAAGGTGGGATGCGAGCCGAGGTGTCACTGAAATAGTCCTGGGCTGGTTTGATCCAGCGCACCGCACAGACACCGAGAATCTAGTTATTTTAGTTTATCCAGGTCTAGACGAACCAAAATATGTACACAACTGGGACACAGCTCCAAAGCTAAACCAGCCGTTCCTTTAGCAGTCAGTTAGGTCATGTTTCAAAACAATGACTAAGTGCTCTATTTTAACAGATTATTTTGCCAGTTGGAAATACACAAATGCAGCGCATTGGTACCTGATAGGGCAGCAGGGCTTCATTTTCCTGAAATTGTGTTTTCTGCCACTGGCAGCTCTCAATCTAGTTTATGAACATTAAACTGTATTGATGTCTGAGCTTTAATAAGCCTTGCAGATTTCCACCAGCTCTCTCATTCAGACACGAGGCTTTTATCAGCGCTCACCGGGATTTTTGCTTGAAGTGCCTATTGGGATGTACGCGTACAGGAGCCATCGCTTGGGGGTGAAGCTCCTGTGGCAGCCCAAGGGAGCTCGGCAAAGCTAAGGAGCAAGAAACCCCTTGCAGGGTCGTGTCACGGAGCTGCCACCCTGCTGCTGGAGGAGCCCTGGGCTCCAGACAGCTGGGGCTGCACCACTGGCCGGAGCACCCAGCTCCCTGCCCTGCCCTGGTGCGGCCCCTGCAAGGCTCCGTGGTGAGCCTTGTGCTTAAAGGCTCTGCTCTGGGTCCTGTGCTGTGCCTGCTGTTGGGGTGTATCGGCACGAGGTAAAACACGATCCATAAAAACAGTCACAATGAGACCTCCTCCTTGCTATCCTGCTATAAACGACAGGGTGTACGTGTTCCAGGAGAAAAGGATCAAGCAGGGATGCTTCCTGCTATCAGTTGAGGCAGCGTTAATGGGTGAGAAACCAGGCTAGGTCTGCTTTGCATTCGGCGTTCCCGGAGCCCTCTCACCCCTTGCATATGCATGCTCTGCCTTTGCAGAGTCTGGCCTGGGGTCAGCCACCTGCCTGCGCCCTGGCTGTCCCCGGGGTGCCCCCAGGGTGACGTGGGCGCTGCTCGTGCAGAGCGGCTCGCGGAGGGCTGGGGCTCGGGGCGAGGACAGGGCTTCTCCTGCTGAACCAGCAGCAGCATTGGTCTGATCCTGCTGCTTCTGAAAGTTCTGAGCAGGGCAAAGACAGCCGTGTCCTGCCCCAGTGCCAGCCAGGTGCTGGATCCTGTCAGTGGAAGGCTGACCTTGATGGCTTTTGGCTTTCTTTAAACCTCTGTGCACCCTGTGGGAGCCACTCACAGAGTCCTTGCATCCTGGAGTTCCTTCATGTGTGCAGTTTGTTTATTTTTATTTTTTTTTACTTAAAGATAAGAAGACTACTGCTTAAATCTGGAGTTCATGGACGTAGCAGGGAACTGTGTTGTTCTAAGCCTGCTGTAGGCTGCCATCCAGGTGCCTGCGGGCAGTGATTTGCGCGTCCTGTCGGGCGGCGAGCTGCTGCCTGGCCCCGTGAGAGCTGCATCAGGCATTGCACAGCCTGGGACCCGATCTGGCAGTCTGGGACAGGGACCCACCTCTTCTTCCTGGGGCTTTGGGCTGCCCCTTGTGTCCAGGAGAGGCCCCAGAGGGATGGAGGGCTCGGGGTGAGCCCAGCTGTGTGCACACCTCGGAACTGGAACTCCTGGGCTCGGTAACCCCTCCTTGGGCAACTTCTCAGTTACTTCTAGGACCCCAGGGATGCCTCGTGATGATTCAGATAACCTTGTTTTCTGCTCAAATGAGCTGGCTTTGGATGTAGGAGGACTTTTCTGTAGCAAAGCCAAAGAGCAGGCACATGCACAGCAAAGTACCGGCAGTCCTGTACCCAACCGTGCATTTTACTGCTTGGAAAGGTGGAGGTGTCTGTTTTAGCACAGGAGCCCTCTGGGACGAGGGGGATGCGTTTGTGATCAAGCAGGTTCGCTGCCTCCTTGCCTTGGTTTAAGGTTGAAAAAAAAAATGGAATTGTTTTGACTGGAGCAAGTAAAACTCCTGCTTGTGTGTCTCGCCCAGAGAGATAATGAGTCATGAGTATAAATGGCTGAGCAGCTATCAACAATCCCGGGTCATTATCTAAATGTCTGACTTGGCTCCTGAGCAGTGAGTTTCCAGGATTTAATTTTCTTTCCCGGGATTTCATTACCTCCTCGGGCCGGGCGGCTGTGGCGGAGCAGGGCCCGGTGCCCCGGCCTCCCCCGCCGGCCCCTCCGGCAGCGCCGCGGGCACCGGTGCCAAGAGCGGCCCCTGTGCAGGCACATTCCTCTGGTGCTGCGGCCTTGGCAGCGGCTCTGGGAGCCGAGGGAAAAGCAGACGTGAAAGGTCGCGTCTGTTTAGCTTGGGCCCTCTGGATTCTCCTTGTTAAGAGCTGTAACTGCAGCTGAATGGGCAAACGTACCCGAAACTGACGGCTCCCAGGCAGAGACTTCTGCGCTCGGGGCTTTGAGGAGCGGGCAGTAAGGGCTGTAAATCCTGTGAGGTCATTTTGTTTTACTTCACGCTTCTCGCAGTTGCATCACCTTCGAGCCACAGCTAATTCCAGCTAATTCGGGAGAGTTGCATCAGGGAGATGCAGGCCTGGCAGCTTGCGGAAACGGCTGTTGCACCACTCCTCTGCTTTGTGTCACCACGCTGACTGAATAATAGGCCCGGATAAGGATTTAACAGGAAGTCTTTTCCACAGCACATAAAGCTCCTGGCCTTTGAAGTCAAGGCAGCTGTCTTCCCCCGCCTGCTCGGAGGCCCTTTGAAGGAGGAAGGTGTGCGTCTGCATCCCAATGGCAGCCCCTGCCTGCGAGGGGCCTGCAGGGACCTCGCTGTGTCCCACCGGCTGTGTCCCGCCAGTGGCAGCAGTCTCAGCGCCCTTGGGCAGATGGTGCTGTGGTGACACTGGGTGACACTGGGTCTCTGTGGCTGTTCGGGGGCCGTTTCCACAGGGTTTGCATCTTGCCTGGGCATAGCGAGAAATGTGTTTGGTCCTGGCTGAAAACTGACAAAGGACGGCTTGGAGGGAGATAAAAGTGCCTTTGTGGCAATTAGCAAGTCAGTTCCACCTAATTTTTCTTCCGTAAAATGTCTTTGGATATATACCTTTGCTCTTACGGAACTCATGCTACTAGGGCTTGCTTTGTTTTTGCCCCTGCTGCTGCGTGTGTGGCTCGCGGAGGCCGCTCACTGCATTCTCCTGACAAATACACTGGCACTCCCCGACCTCAGAGGTTTTTTTTGCTTTGTGCTTTTGCTGGGGCTGAGGGGAACGAGCCCTGCCCTGCCCCAGCGACTCCTCCCCATGGCTTTCAGCTGCTGCTGCTCTCTGAGAACTGACCCGCTGAAGAAGTCTCCAGCTTGCCTCGCTCCGAGAGGCTCTCCTCCTCCTTTCCACAGCCTCTTTCTGCAGGAAGATGCAGCAGTGGCGTCCAAGAACAAACCTCGGGCAGAAAGCTGTTGCGGTCATGCCGCGTGGCGTTAACGAGCACGGTCAGTCCCAGCTGGCTTTAGTGGTTGTCCAGGGACCTGGGAGATCCAGCAGCTCGTCTCAGCTTGGGTCAGAAACGTCACTACCAGGCTTCCTTCGTTTGCTTGGACAGGTTTGTTTCTGTGGCCTGAAACAAAGCAGTGAGAAGCTCGTAGTGCTGGCAAACCTGCCGGAGAAGGTAGCTAGCCACGCTCAGCCGCAGTGCTGCGTCTGGCAACTCGCAGTAACCGTGGATGGAAGCGGTGCCCTGCTTGCAAAAATCCGTCCCCTCTTTACTGGGAATGAAACTACTTCTCCAGTTGAAAGCCCTGTTTGTGCTTTGTTTGAAAGAAGGGTAGCTACAGGTTCAGCAACAGTAGAATAAAAGGTGATGAACACCGCATCTCCGCTTGTAGCCCCAAAGCTCGGAGGGTGAGGCATCAGGAGCTGGCACCTCTGGGTGTCCGTGGCTCTGTTTCTGACTCGCCATGTGGCTGTGGGCCTCGTGGTAAACCTCTGCCGCGCTCTGCTGTGTCTGATGAGGCCCCAGCAGGGCTGAACCCCCGCTATCTTTGTAGAAAATCACTTGCGGGGTTTTGATAAATCCTGGGGCTTGAAAAGAATTTGGTCTTAAAGTCTGGAGTCGAATAATACAAAAAAGAAAGGACGTTTCACAAGGGGAATGGGCTTCTGCTAGATAGGGTTTGTTTGTTTTGAAAATAAATTAGATTATTTTACAAGGACAGCAATTCTGTATGTAAAAGCTGCTTTTGGTCTCCAGAAAATGACTTAAGTAGGCTTGTGAAATAGTAACCAGTAATTAAAAAATAGGAATTTAAAGTTTGCATTAGTGATCACTGCCACTAACATTAAACTGGTAGCAGCAAAGTCGGCAAAGAGGGAGGCAGAAAAGAAGACTTTTATGCTGCAGTAAACAGACATAAGTACATATAACATCGTTCAGGTTCTCACCGCTCTAGCTGGAAAACCTCAGTCCGTGGGACGATAAATTAGCTTGTTTATTCCTACCCCGCTGTTGGTTAGCGTAATGAAGCAGAAGTCCATTGTGTGTGCTCATTGGGTAGTGATGGCTCTGCACAGAAGGGGGTAATTGAGTAGAAAAGCAGAATGCTCCTGGTGCATGGGAGAAGTTAACACCGCATGAGGTCAGTAGGATTCAAGCTTTAATCAATGTAGACACAATGCAATTGAGATTTTGTAAAGGGCTTGTTTATGGTGCGAGAGCAAGGGTCGGTAGTTAATTGGAAATGCTGTAGGTGTTCGAGAGGAGAAGGTACAAAATACATATCATAGAGGTGAGTACACGTGGGGGAGAGGAGTGGATGTTGTTCTTGTGAGTGGGCTGAACGCCTTCTTTGCATGAATGAGGAGGAGGAATTTGAGAATTTATTGCAGGAACTTTTAAAAGATGTACTTAATTTGCTGAAGCTAATAAATGGAGTGATGGGGACTCAAAAAAGTAGGCATATGTAATATTGTAAAACTCACAAAGACTCGAGCTCATTTACCTTAGAGTAAATCCATTTATTTTTTTTCTACTTAAAGAGCTAAGCTAAGTACAGAGTTTTTTCTTCTCTGAGGACTGGTCCCTGAGGTAAGCCCCCTTACAGACAGTATCTTATTTTCTGCTTTTCATCCCAGAAGAGAGCAGGGCAGGTGGCTGCTCACGCGAACGGTGGTGGAGATGGATTGGTGCCGGGACAGGTTGGCTGGGACCCAGCGGAAGACACCCGTTGCTGTGCTGGAGAGGTTACGTGGTTACCGTCCTAACCGCTGTCACGGTTTGAGCTGGGGCTTTGAGAATTAAACAAAAAACAAGTTCTGCAGCTGATCAGTGCTGTTTGTTGACATCAGCCGTGATGTCTGTGATCCCAAGAGCAGACAAATGGGTCGTTTGTATTCACCCATCGTGCCCGAGGCGTGCCCTGGCCAGGCATCGTTCCGCTGCTCTGAGCTGCGACGAGGAGCCTGCGGGCTGCAGAGTTGCCGGAGATGTGATGCTGCTTCAGGCCTCTTCCAGCCTTCATTTGGGCCACGAATGGAGATGGAGTTTGATGGGGAGTTTTCTGTTTCATTTGCCCATCCCGCATACCAGCACCAGGCTGCTTTGCAGGGCAGGTCAACCTGAGAGAGACGGGGTCAGGTTTGGCTTGCGGAACAAAGGTGTGAAAGGGTGTTTATGGAAAAGTGGCATCCATTTGGAGAAAGGCTTCATTTTCTTCCGTCTCTCTTAAAGACCTAATGGTTTTAACGTTTCCTCTCGGAAATCTGAAGGAGAAATGCCACGTTCCCACGCTCGACAACTCCTTAAGGGTTCCTTGCCACCAAAAGCCCCCCTCTGCTGCTGTGTGCTCTCAGCATCCTCATCCCGCCGCCCACAACCTCGGGGCCCTGCAGCTCTCCGAGCGCAGCTGGGCACCAGCTGCCGACGCTCCCTGCTGCCACGGAGCCGCCTGGCTGGGACGAGCAAGGAGCATCCGTGGAGCGAGAGCCGGGGCTGAGCACCGAGCTGCCACCACGGCGGCTGCTCCCCGCCATCCCCAAATACCTGCGCTGGACGTGCTGTGTCCTCTTGGCTTTGCCCCTGCAGGTGAACGCCTGACTGCTCGCCGCCGGTCCTAGTGCCGTGTCAGGCTTCGGCAGAATGGCAGCGCCTTGTTGGTTTGGTCTCTTTGCTTATAGAAAGGCCATAAAAACTGTTTTGGGGAGTAAATGTGGCTAGTTGATAGAGGGCGAAGACTGGGGGCATGCAGGGAGAGAGCAAGGAGTGTAGCAACTGGAAATGCGAAGTGGAAGGTGCACTCGTTGTGACTGGTGTCACTGGTACGACTGGAGACCTTCTGAGCTCCCTCCCATTTGGGGCAAGGTAGAATGGCTCAGGTTGGAAGGGGCTGCAAGTTTTCCTTGGGACTAGAGGATCTTTTTTCCTTAGCATCGAGCAGGATGCCTCTCACTGAAGGGATTCCTCTTTAACGTGCCGGCCAAGGAAGCACAGATCTGTAACACACAGCATTGGCTATTGTTTAAAAACGTACGCTAACAGAATCAAGGATTTTGTCATTAACTAATTGTGCTTGTGTTGGCCGGGGGACGGACCTTTACTTGCCTTTTTAAGCAGCCGAGCCGGGAGGGTTAAGTCTGAAGTGAAACTTTTTGCCAAAAAAAATCCCGAACTCACTCTGTTTGTTTCACTTAATTGGCCGCAGTGCTCCGCTCATCTCAAACTGAATTAAAACTTTCCGTTCTGAGATTTCCGACAGCCGGATCTGGGAGGGTGGTGGTGACCAAGATCCACCCCTGGGGCTCAGGAGCAGCACAGGGCACCTGTGCAGGACAGGCCGGGGGCCCACGGGTCCCTGTCCCTTCAGGGACATCGCTGCTGGCTGATTCCCGGGGTGCTTGGGACGGGGTGCTCCGTTCCTTCAGCATACACCGTAGTCCTTCCCCCAGGAGCACAGGGGTGGAAGCAGTGCGGTGGGGCCCGGAGGTGCCCCAGCTCTTGGTGAGCCGCTCTTGCTGTTTGCCTCGGCTCTCACTCTGTTTAGTCTATGGGAAGTGAAAGAATTTTGATTCCAGTTGAGATGGAGGAGGAAAATCCTCGGTGTCTGGCAGTCAGAACAGTGAGAAAACAAGTCACTGAGTCCTTCGCTGAATCAGCTCATAGGGTCTTGGACTTCTCTGACCACTGCTGTCTGTAGATACAAAGCATGCTGAGATGTTCCCTGCAGCTCCCCTTCGGAGTTGTTCTGCAGCCTTGACGCCTTCTACCTTTCAGTCAAATCTCAGCTCCTGATTCACCTGAGGGTGAGCAGTTCTGGATCGTTCAGAGCTGGAAGCAATTCCACTTCTGATTTCCGCCCGCTCCCTCCAGTCCAGCACTACGTCTCTCTGTTCCTTAACTTGTTCCCTTAACTGCTGCCCTTTGCTGTGGGCACAGCTCGAGAAATTTCATGTGCTCGAGCCCACATGTGTACGGCGCTTAACAGAAAAGAGAGAGAAGCCTCACGGGAAATTGTGAGCACTTCTTCGGTCCGTAGCTCGGCATGGAGCAGCGGTTTGGATGGCTCACCAGAAGTCATCCCAGGATGTGGCCGGGGCTGGCCCTGGCCCTGGGTGCTCGGTGGTGCCCTTGGGGTGCCCGTGGCGAGCGAGGGGTCTGGGGGGGCTGCGGCAGGAGGAGGGGAAGGCGGCTGCCTCCTGCCCTGCCAGCGGAACGGGCAGGCTGTCCCAGCTGGCAGCGGCAGCCTTTAGGACAAAGGTGTTTGTAACATGCATGCAAACAAGCTTCAAAGCCCGTAAATGGTATTTGCTGCCCAAACTAGCACGAAAAGCAGAGAGCTACAAAAGGCAGGCTGCTCCGAGCTGTTGGCTGCGTTTTTCATGTACGTGCTTGCCCGGGTGTTTGAGAAGGATTGGGTGAGGATGCTTCTGTCGGGCTGAGGAGGGCTTGGAGGGGACAGTCCTGGCTGTGCCCTGCAGGCATGTGCGTGCTGGCTCCATGGAGATCCCTGCTGCTGCCCTGAAAGCCTCTGCAGCCAGTAATTGTGTCTGTGAGCTCGTCCCCCGAAGCTTTTTCTCTTGAGCATTGGGAAGGCATCCACGGGCAGCACGGCTCCTCCGAGCGGCCCTGCCAAAAGCCCCGTCCTCCCTCCTGCAGCACGCCCCAGCGCTCCCTGCCGCGTTACTGCTCCTCCGAGCCAGCAGGTTGGGGACCCGGGCTGGGGCTCCCCCACTCCATTATGCAAAAAGCTGCTGTTTAATTCTTTTCAGGCAGATAGATATCACCGAATGCGTAAAACTGAACCATCTAGCAGCCCGCAGACAGAATGGTTGAAAGCAGCCTGCTTGGCACCAGCGTGTGGCTGAAATCCCTTGATGCTAGCTTTGTTTTGCATAGCACTTTGTAATGCTGTTAGTTGACTTGGCTGCAGCTTCACAAAGCGTTGTGTTTTTTTTTTGTTTTTTTTTTTTTCACTTGGTTCGACACTCGCTCGAATTTAATGGGAACGGAGCCAAACGAGTAATGCAAGCCAAGTGCCGACGTTTGTTTGGTGTGCAGCTCCTGACAAGGAATATATATAGCGATTGTCTCCTGCTCCTCGGAGCTGTAGCTCTGGCAGAGGGGCTGTGGGTGTCAGCACGCCAGGGCTTTAAAATCATAATCAGTCAGTGATGAAAACGTGTATTTATGGCTGTAATGAGCTGCATCAAAGCAAGAACCGCGAGCCGTCCCTGCAGGAGGAACGACCTCTCTTAGTTCAGGGATGCCTACTTTTAAACCACACAAAGATCTTCCGAAGTCTAAAAAGCTCTGCGAGCACCCGGCCTGCGTGCCTGCCTTATTTCTCAACAGTATTCTTAACGTGCACGTGGGGCTGCAGTTTGAGCCTCTTTCACCAGGTTCTGCATCCAGAAACCACGTCAGAACACCGTGAGCCGTGTGTTTGATGTGCCCGCAGTACATCACGGAAGCGTTCTGTAACCCTGGGCTTGCAGTTAGGTGGCTTTTTTTTTTTCCTGAATGCTCCATGTTTTTTGCTGATTCTTTTTGGTATATCAAAGGTTAGCTCTTTTTTTTGGAGCTGCCGTAACCTACGAGCTCGCTGTGGCTCCCAGGGGACCGCAGGGCCCTCAAAATGCTCTGGAAGGCCGCAGTGCTGCGGATCCGTCCTGCGCCCGGGCTGGGGGTCGCCGGCCGGAGCGGGTGTGAGTCTGAGCCGGGCGGCTGGGGCTGGGGGGTAAGTAAATAAAACTCTTCAGCGGCTTATAAAGAAAGAGTTAACCTGCTCCTTCCGCTTCCCCAAACCATGGAGCTGGAAGAAATTAATTAAAGCACAGCCAGTGGTACTTTACAGATTGCACTTCCAAAATAAGACAGTTCTGGTTTAATCACAGCAAAACATGCTGGGTGTTTCAAAAGTGCTGAGCTGGCTGTTGTGCAGAACGGTGCTCCTTTTTGTGACAAAGGGAGCAGGTCCGTAAGGGACAGGAGAATTGTCACCGAGCTTCTGCCCCTCGGCTCCCGGCCCGTGGGCACCCCCAGCTCGCACCGGCTCCGTTAGAGCTCCCAGTCCTCGGTGAGTGCAGATAGCGTTAAAATATTTATGTCCCTAATGATGGCAGAAACGAGGCAGAGCTGCTTTCACCAGAGGGCTTTGCAGGGCAGAACTGTGTGAGAAATACTCCTGAGTTTAAAAGCCTCTTCTTTCTAAAAGCCTCTTCTTTCTCTTAGATTCAGAGGCGTTTCATGTTGGTGTTGAGTAGTGTAAGACCAGGCTGAATGCATTTCTCATCTGCTTCCATCCCCAGTTGTGCTTCAGTGTTTCTGTTTCCTCTTGGATGTAAAGCCAGAGCAGGATAATCCCCAATAGTTTTAATTAGCTGATCTGGGATGTTTTACATCCCTGCTATACTGCAAACGGGTGTCTCGTGCCCGTGCATTCAGCTCGGTTCTCCGATCACACCTCGGCTCGGTATAGAAAAATGCAGCATTATTCCGTTTGTTGGTGCTGGGAGCTTTTTGCTTCCTTGGCGTTCTCCAGGAGACACGTTATCCCCGGGCTCTCACCCTTCCAGGAGGAGCTTTGGTTCAGCAGGGAGGAAAGCCTTCCTGCTGAGGAGTTGTTCGGCTCCGTGTGGCTCAGCTCACTGCAGTCTCCCTGCGCTGCGGGATGAGGCTTCGGATGGGTTCATCTGTCTGGGTTTGTGATATGGCTACGGGCTTTGCACGTGGGGTTCCTTGAGTGAGCCAGCTGGAAGGGCGCACGCCCAGAGGAAGGTGCCAGTAACTTCCAGTCTGCTGCTGGTGTAACTGAGGAGTCGGAGCCTGAGTCGGTGGGTTCCTGCTGCTTCAGCTAATTCTCACTTGATCCCACTACAAAGTCAGTAATACGGCTGTAGACGTAATAAACTTAATTACTTAACTACGGGATCACGGAGCTGCGAAGGAGCATCATTTGATGCATTTGTTTCGTGTTGCCCTCAAATAGCTGAATGGGAGCTGCGTACTTTGGTGGGAACCCGCTACATGCGACATCTAAAGATGCTGAAAATGTGGTTCTCTTTCATTTACAGCTCCCAGCCCCACTACAGCTGTCCCTTACATGTCAGTGAAGTGCATCGATGTAAGAAAAAACCACCACAAAACCAAGTGGCTGATGCCCTGGGGACCCAACCACTGCGAGAAGCTCAAAGACTTCGACGAAGCGGTGAGCAGGCAGATCGAGGCCAACGACATCGTGTTTGCCGTGCACATCCCTCTCCCCAGCAAGGAGATGAGCCCCTGGTTCCAGTTCATGCTTTTCATCATGCAGCTGGACATCGCCTTCAAGATGGACAACGACCTGAGTGAGTCGCTCTGCCCTGTATTACGTGCTGGCTGTGGGCTGTTCTTTTTCCCAGTGTCCGTTTTCATCCACCTGCTTTTATCCAGCACCACGTGCTAACTGGTGACGTGCCTGCAAACAGCGAGGCGATGCAGCAACCTGTGCCAAGGCTGGGGGTTAGGAACGAGGCGTTGCAACGTGGGCGTCTCCAGGGAAAGCTGCTTGCACTGCATTAGCGGGTGGCTAAGCAAATGGTGAACAGGTTCCGTGCTAAAGTAGGCGGAATATCAGGACCTGCGCTGGCTTAAATCCAGCAGCTTGCTTTCATAGCATGCACTCCTGGGGCTTGTAAAGGGTTCCAAAATCTCTCAAGTTGCTGAGCATGCAGCAACAGTTTGCGGTAGATAATACCACTGAACCCTGAAAAGCTGGAAGGGACTTGTCCCACTTCTGAGCATCCCGTTCCTTGCGCTGGCTCAGCACACGTGCAGCTGCTTGGTGAGCTGAGCCCTGCATCCTCTGCAGGGTACTCTCAGCTCTGGCTGGAGGAGCTTGGTCTCCGAGGAGGTGCTGGAGCCACCACAGTGACCTGCTGGAGGCGGTGGCAGTGGGGACGCCCCTGCAGAGGCTGCTCGCCTGCTGCTGTGCCACCTCGCTGGGCTCTAGTTCCCCTCCTTCAATCTGTGTGGAGGTGGTGAAAAGGGTCAGGACATAATTTTAAATGTTTTTTATACCTCTGCCCCAAAACTCCTTTGTACAGATACTTCAGCTGGTTGGTCATTTCCCAGTGCCATAGATTTTAAGCCGTGCTGTCTTGCTCCGTGTTCACCAAGCGCTTTTGTGTGGTCAGTTTCTAAACTGAGCTGAAGTAGTCAGTAAACGAAATCATCCATCCACACGCTCACACGAGGAGCTCGTAAGAAGGAATTCTCACTCTGAGACTGCCTGTAAATGCACACTCGCCATCGGGTAGCAGATGGATTATTTATTTACTGAGGCTTAGGCTTAATTATAACTTTAATTTCTTCTGCAATTTGAGTTTGTTCACTGGCGAGCTGCAGTAGTTGCCCTGCCTTCCATCACATGCTGAGATACTTGGGTTTGCTTGGGTTTGGTAAGTGCAGATGGAAAATGCTTCTTGGCCTCGAAAGTAGAGTTCAAATTAAACGTCAGAACTGTGCAGGTACAGGAACTGTGGAAGAAGCTGTCTTACTGGGGTCCAACCTCTGCACCTGAAGAAGATGAAACGTGCAAAAACCCCTACAGAAGCCTGCGAGATGAAGCCAGGAGCAGCCAGGGCAGGCTGCTCTGCCCCTTACTGAAAGAACAGCTGTAGGCGTGTTTGCACATTGTAAAGTGTTTTGGAAAATCCCTCTCTCTAACAGCCATAACCTAACAACAAATAAACAATTTACTTCTCAAACTGGTCCAACCCGGGGCTTTGGCAGCTCTCTGCCTGCTGCCGGCTGCCTCTTCGCAGGCCTGGCTCGAGTGCCCGGGTGCCCGCGGGGAGCAAAGCGTCTGCGGCTCCTTCACCGCCCTGCCTGGTCAAAGGGGCCTGCTCCTCCCCAGCTGTGTGCTGTGTCGTCATCGAGGGAAGCTAAAAATGAGGTCTTCTAAAGCTTGCGTGCATGTTCTTAGCCCTGTAATTATCTAACATATGGAGAGCAGCTCTGTAACTTCACCAAGGCCTCGGCTCCTTGGCTCCACCAGGCTGCTGCGCCTGGAGAGCTCTTGGGGTGCCAAGCAGCAACTGAAATCTTCTTTGAGATGACAAAACAGAAAAATTTATCTTTTACCACCCTCTGGTTAACAAAAGCAAGGGCCGGGGGATGAGCTGTACCAGCTCTGCAGTCCGGGGGGGTTGGTTCCTGGTCGTGGCTGCCGGTGTTCTTAGTTTGTAAGAAGTGTCAGGAGACATGGCACGCTCATGCTTTGTTTTCAGTGAGCTTATTTGGCACATCTTCAGGGTTTTCTTTCATTGACTGAGGAAAGCTTAAAAATGCTGTTTTCCTATGCTTTATGCCAAGCTGAAGTCGGATGTAAATTAAGTGTGAAATCTAAGCAACCAGTGAATAACACACTTCTTGCTTGCTAAATTGTGTTGTAATATTTTTTAAAAAAAAAAGGTAGCAAGAAACTTGTTAACCTAAAATAATTACGTACGCGGCTCTGTATCATCCTGCTAACTCTGCATTAGTTTTACGAGCTTCATTTACCAGACAATTGGAATCGGCTCCCCAGAGGTGAGATCACCTTACTTCTTCTCTCAAAGCAGCCTTGGGAAGATGCCTCTGCGCCCACGGGGAACGTCTGTGTGCTCAGCGCACCCCGGGAGCAGCCGGGGGACCCCAGGCTCTGTCACCCCCTGGGAAGGGGTTTTCCTGCAGTGGGGTGCACTGGGGGGCCCCCAAAACATGCTGGTGGGATCCTGCCCTGCAGAGGAGCTGCCCTGCTGTATTTGACTGCTTGGGATCTAGCTCAGCTGTTAAACAGCTGAATTTTATTTCCCTCATGTTTATCCCTCGTGCAGAGCTGCCAGCGACTTGGACTTAATCTCGCTTCCAAGTTGTCTTTGTCCTTTCTCAATGCGCTGTGCGTTCAGGCATTGAAAAACAGACCCTCTCCAGAAGAAGGGGGGGAGGCACAAAGAGAAACGAGACGTGCTGCCCGCACCTCCACCACAAGAGCTGTGGCAGGGGGGTTCCGTGCTGCCCCTACAGCCAGAGGGCTGTGGGTTAGGGTTAGGGTGAGCTCGGAGCTGCGGGAGGGCCGGCTTGTGGGGTGCAGCAGCAGTGTGACACCGTGCCGGCAGCCAGCAGCTCGCATAAAGGCCGCTTGTGCGAGTTGGAGTGCTTCTCTCTTACCCTGCAATTAGATCTCGTTCCCACCGTTGGAACCAGCAGGCACTTCCAGGGGAGGGATGGGGGACTGGAGGGTCCCGCGGGTCCCCTGTCCCTTCCCAGCACCGCGGTCCCCTGCCAGCACTCCTCCTGCTTTGCTTTGCCTCTCGCTGCTGCATGCCCGTGGTTGGGGTACTACTGCGGGGTGTGCTGTAAGCCTGGAGGGGTGTTATTTTTTTCTTACCGCTGTTTTTTGGCCTGGCATACTGCTGTGGGCCCGGGCCCTTCGCACTTGGCAAGCGGCAGTGTTCTGAACAGGGATCATCAGCTCCCCGAGCCGTGCTGCGGCATGGCCGTGTACGTGCCGAGCCACAGCTCCTGTACCTCCATCCCTCGCCGAGCAGGGACCTGCCGCGGGCACTGCAGAGCTGCTGCCCTGCCCCGCTGTCACCTCGGGGAAAAATAAACATGAAATGGTTTAATAGCGGTTTGGCATCGATGAATGAGCCGCCCCTCAGGAGCACGGAGTGACGGCTGCGCTGGGCTGGCCTTTCTTTATCGGAGGGCGCAGCAGTGTGGAGGCCCCTCTGCAAGTTTTCTCTTTAAAAAACCATGTTTCCTCTCTTTTTCTATCTAGTGAGCTTAAAATTTTAATACGTGAGAGACTTCTTGCTGCTTTGCTGTTGGAAAGAGCTGGTGTGCGGCGTGCCTGTGCTGCGTGCTCCTGTTCGGATTCGTGTAATTGGTGTCTCTTCAGAGGTTTTTGTAGCTGCAGAGAGCCGGTGAAGCACAGAGGCACGTTGTGGGTAATTCTAACACCTCTGTTTGCTAGCACACGCTTCTTCCCAGATAGCCGTATCAGCGTGCTGCTGGCACGGAGCCACCCCCAAAACAACTTCTCTGTTTTTAGACTATTGTGGCGCGAGTGAAGATCCCCAGAGCAAATAACACACTGTAAAGTGAATCGGGGAAAAGATCTTGGGTACCGACTAATCAGCAGTAAAATACTAGGGGAAAAAAGGGGTGGGTAGGGTGGGGGGGGTGTCGGTGCTGAGAGGCACCGAGCAGCCCCTTCCTCCCCGCAGCTTCTGTAGCGCTGGGGCTGGGGCGTCACTGGGAACTCCGAGCTGGAAGTGCCACCAAGAGCATCTCTTATTGTGCTTGGTCATCCATGGGACGTGCAGTTAGCTAAACAAACTTGTCTTTTTTTATTCTTTTTTTTTTTTTTTTAAATTAAGATCAACCTGTGACACTAGCGCTGTAAGGAGCTGCTGGTATCAGAGGTAATTACACAGGCCTTGCCTACGAGGTCCGTGTGGCCAGGTTTGCTGAGGCATTGCTCTGCCACAGGGCTGGCACGGACAACCCCATCTCTTGGTGCTGGGTAAGACAGATTTCTATCTCTGTATCTGCACCTCTTGTCGTCAGGAAATTCTGGAGAGTCTTGTTCAGCTGCATGGAGGAACTGAGGAATGACTTTCCCTGAGCACGGTAGCATCTGAACAGCTGAGTGCAGGTAGATGCCAGCTTCTCCTCTTCCTCCCTTGCATTTTTCCTCCCCTGCCGTGTCTCAGCCTTGAAAAACTGAAGTACTCTGCTCCCTGGCCGCAGACTGCTTCGTCTGGGTCCCAGGTCCAGCACTGGGGACAAGGAGCCTGAGCTGCCAGCGGAGTGCTCGGAGGGCACGGAGGTGTCCTGGAGGGAGGGCATCCCCTGGTAGCAATGAGACCATCGTCTTTGTGCAGCTCCTGCGGGTGCTGCGTGACTTTCCCCTGCTGTTGATTTGGCAGCACGCCGTTCCCAGGGCATGGCTGAGTGTCTGGGGAGGGGGAAAGAAGAAAGCAGAAGTAAAAACCAACTTGACTGTCAGTCTCCTGCCTCCTGCGCGTTCCTCCCATGCACTGTTTTGACAGTAAATAGCACTGCTCTGAAACTCCTCTCCTTTATCTCAAAGCCGGGCCCGGCGGGGCGTCAGCTGCTGCCTCTCTGCCCCTTGCTGCGGGCAGGGGGAGGCACGGGGCGCTGCGAGCCTGCACGAGAGCTGCCTCTGTGCTGGGAGAGGGCAGGCACCCCCACCTTGTCTGTGCACCGCCCTCTGTTTCAGTATTAATAAGCCACAAACCTTCTTCAGATTCATTTCTTGCCGGAGTGTCGCTGTCCATGGCTGTTCCCTCTATGAAGGTTTATTTACGTACCTGGTGTCCATGGCCCTGGAGGGCCTTTGTCCAGACTCTGCTCTAATGGGAGAGGTTACCCCGATGCAGGGCGTGATGGAAATTCGAGGGGGGGTTACAACGCGTTGCTTTGAAGAGGCACGCTGGTATATATTTGGTATATATTTTCTGCCGTCTGGTTTTCATCCGCAATGGCAGCAGCAGCGTTTGGATTACCAAGATGAAATAATGAAAGCTGTTTTCGTTGGATGTACTCCCAAGCATTCCAGTTGGTTTTATGGCTTCTGAAATGAAGTTTGTAGTTCTTTTTAATTGGGCCAAGTTTAACCTTATGTTCCCATTTATCTGGTTTTGCTGGTCTCCTAAATAGCGGATCTGAGACGGCAAATGCCTGCTTCGTGGAAACCCAACCAGCGGCTGCTGCGGAGAGGAACCCGGTATCAGTCGGGATGGCGTGGGTCACGTGTGTGCAGAAAAATGCTCAGACAAATCTTGTTGCATCCACGTTAAGGCAGAACAGAGCCACCTCCAAACGCCGTATAAATAGCACGTCTGAACCACAGATCCCATCCACGCCCCTTCCCATCAGTTCGGATGAGTGTGCCACCACGTATTCCCCACGCAAAAAAAAAAAGCCGAAGGAGATGACAAATATGTGGGACACGCGGCGCTTCAGAGGCTCCCGCTCGCTGGCAGACACGGAACGGTCTCCTTCGGAGTTATGAGGACCAGATTGCTTTCGGCGTGCTGCAGCGCTCTGTGCTGAACTTCAGAGCTCATCGAGTGTCGATGTTCTTTCCTTGCAGCCCCTTCCCACGCTACGTGGTGCTGCCCCGAGAGCCGGCAGCCCCTTTTCCTGCAGTCCCTGGTGCCGAGCCGTGGGCAGTGACATTTTGCACGCCTCCATGTCTCCCCTGCCCAGGATGCGGGTGGTGATGGAGCCCCGCCGGGAGGTGTGTGTGTGTGTCAGCTTGCCCACGGAGGCGGCGCTGACCTCGTGCCAGCAGCAGTGCCACCGCACCCTGCGCGGGGACCCGCCGGCACGAGCAGGGCACCTCGGCACCGGCACTGCGCACAGCGCACGGAGCTGGCACGGCCTTCAGCAGCTCTCCGAGGGGTCGGTGGCCGAGGGAAACAGGCGAGGCTGTAGCGTGCACATGCTGCAGAACGCGTGCCTCTGGCGGAGCCTCGCCTTGGAGCTGTGCCTGGTAACTGGGAGGATTTCACATCTGGCGGAGCCGGTGCGGGCTTGCCGTGGGTTTTTAAGCTGTGTTTATGTGTTGCTGCTTGGCAGACTTGGACTGTAACTCTTTCAGTCTCGTGAGCTGGCTTGCTTAGGGTACCTCAATGGGACTGTTCCAGCCCCGTTGCCTCCTTGCAGCAGTGACCTCCTGGCTGCACCTTAGCAAGAGCGTGTTTAAAGGCAGGTGCACCGCGTGCTCGTACTGTGAACAGGCCCAGGAGAGGATGGGTCGGCTGTTCCCACAGGAAGACCTGAAAATACTGAAATACATGCTGGAGCTGTGGGTCTCCGTGTGACATTTGCATCCCTCCTGGGTCAGGGTGGAATTGCTGCCCTACTGCAGCACCCGAAGCCCAGGAAGCTCCACCTCACCTCTCCTAATCCATGATTTGCCCCTCTAGTTTTTCCTCCAGGTATGGGAGAACACGAAACTGCTGAGCCAAGCCTGGTGTGGCTGCCCTACCTGGGTGCCTCAGTTCCTTGTGTGCGTGCTGGCGTGCAGGGTGGTGCAGCCGTGCGGGTGGAAACCAGCCAGTGCCGGGAGGTGCGGGGGGAGGACCCCGAAGCCCTGGTGTAGAATTGCTTAGGTTAAACAATACGCGTAGGAGACACCAGTTCCTTCGTGTGGAGTTATCTGGCCTTTCCTTCTTCCTGCAGGGCCAACTTCAATTTTTCCTTCCTTTTTATTTTTAAAAGGAGCTGGGTAGTGTTCTCCTATCACTCTGGGAGCACTGGTTTATCTTTTAGGAGCAGTTCTGGGCAATTCTGCAGCAAGTTGTGCTTTTGATGATGCATTTTGACCCTCCAGCAGTGTCACTGTGGCCCCCTCCCCACCTCACTCCAGGATCTCTGTGATCCTTTTTGTTTCTTCCATTTAAAATCTCTCTGCTAGAAAACCCCTGCGTTAAGGGTTTATTCTAGACCTCTTTATTCAGGGTATTGTGTCCTTAATGTTTATGGATGATGAGCCAGAAGGAGCAAAGCGTACCGTTAGGTGCATAGTTTCTTTATACATCTAACCATATGCAGTCTATACTGTTGTATAGTTCTTTTTTTGGGTGGTTTTCTGTAAATCAAAGCTATTTCCATGTCAGTATAAGGTAAATCCTGCGATGCAATGTCGCTGCTTCCCGAAGCAGAAGGACCTACTGCGTACCCTCACATTACCTGCAGGACGTCTGGGGAACGGCGTGGCTGCTTGCTCCTCTGCCAACCCCCAGTGAAGTCTGCTGGACTCCTTTTGGTCGACTGTCTGTCTCTGCAGCTGTCTGTGCTCCAGCTTTATAGGGGTTATTGTTTCTAGTGCTACATGAATAAGTAATGCTCTTCGCCCACAACCATGGTACAGCAGCACATCATGGTATGTTAGCAAGGTATCAGACCTCCACGACCAGGAAGAATTAGGTTCCTTCCCCTCTACCAGAGGGGAGAGAAACGTTTTGAAAAATGTGATTTGAAACATGTTATTCAGAATGCAAAATTTTCCATTTGTCTCCGTAACCGTGTGCCTCTCATAGGTCCTTTCTGTACAGAGAGGCTCTCCTCCCTTTCTGTACCGTTGGTGTCTAACAAGCTCCACGTTTCCTTCCTCTTGCAGAAGAAAATGCAGAGATCACCCTGGATGTGTCGTTAGCCTATCGCGATAACATGTTTGATGAATGGGAAGAAATAGCACATGCGATAGAGATCAGGAAGCTGAAATGCACCTTTGGCTCTCCAAAAGTAAGGCGTTCTGGTGGTGCTGGGGGCGCGGTGGGGTGGGAGTGTGGTGGGAGCTGTTCTCTTCCTTCCCTTTGTGGTGCTTCGTAGGATTGTTCAGTTGCATCTTTCAGGCTTGTCACCTTTCTCTTTGCTCAAAATGTTTGAAAATCTAAAGAGCTCCACGTGCAGCTTGGTTCCGTTTGTGGCACAAGAGAAAGGGTGAAGCCAGGTGGTAAGGAAGAAAAGGTGGGAGCTCAATGCACAGGTCCAGGTGCAGGCAGAATTGTCCTCTAACGTTGTGGCCTGGCTGAAACTTGAAGGCTTTGGGATTTGTGTACCCAAAACCATTCCAGAGAACTTGGAGCTTTCCATCTTGTGCTCCTGTGATGGACAAAGCCTCGTTCTTCAGGAGTAGCAAGGAAATAGCCCATCACTGCAGCACTCACAGAACCTGGAGAGGTGGGGCGGGAGTTTCTTAAAATAACTTCTTAATGCCTCAAGCTGCAATCTGATAAGCGACAAGCACAGCTAGCAATGACCCAAAACAATCAGAAACTTAAGGGAAAAGGTCCCCAACCCACTGATGAGTCTCCAGACTTGCACATATTCTCCCCGGGTCTTCAGAGAAGGTGGGGATGAGCAGATGGTCTCAGTGCCAGTAATGCTCTTAGGCAAGTTCAGTGCCTAAGGCCTGTGTGGCTGCCCACCACGCAGGACGTGGCTGACCACGGTCTTGCCACTTTGTGCCCTTTTTCTAGACCCTGGAGTCCGAAGGCCGTCACTACGACTGCGACTTCCTTCCCTTCATGGAGATCGGCAGCGTGGCTCACAAGTACTACCTCATCAACATCCGTCTGCCCGTGAACGAGAGGAAAGGCATTAATGTGGGCATTGGGGAAATCAAGGACATCCGCCTTGTGGTAAGTGTCTGCCTTGCTGCCCCTCTTCAGAGGGACTGCACCCCGCGGTGCTGCAGCCAGCCGGGGCACCCCCAGCCCATCTGGTTCTCCTCCTCGATCCACAGCAAAAGTCCTCCTCTTCTTCATGGGTAGCTTCTGCCTGAAAACGTGCACGGCACCCCAACTTCCCTCCTTCGCGAGGGATCCATCCCTCCGTGGGATGGTGCAGGGACCTGTCTGCCTGTACAGATGAGAGCCCGGGGAAATGAGAGGCACAGAACAGCAGGGCTCAGAGGGGACCGGGTCTCTCTCAGAGCTGGCTGTCACCGAGCAGATGCTTGAGATAGCAGCCAGCTGTCCTTGCTCCTGCCGTCCCATGAGACGTGGTGGCCACGGGTGCTGCCGGCTGGAAAACCTCCTCCCGCTGTCCCTTTCAGCAGCGGTCAGCCAGCAGGCTGTGGTGGCTGCAGACGGCGGTGGGAGGGTATGTGTCTGGAGAGATGCATTAATTTGGCCACTGCTTTGCCCACCAGCGGTGACTGAGCTCCATGAGTATCTTGTTACTTGTCTGAGAGCAGTGCTGTCAGTTTTTTCCACGCTGTGTCAGAAGTGCCGCTCTCTCAGACCGCTTCCCACCTCGCGATGGAAGCTGCGGGTTTTGGCATTTGTTTCCAACGGGACTTTTGAAGCCTGCTCCGATGGCCTGGATGCTGTGTAGGCAACTGCTCCCTTCCCCGTGTTGGTCAGACCGCGTCTTTCAAAGAGTGGTTGCGTCTACATGTGCTCACATGTCCAACGCTGCAATGCGTGTGCCACTCCTGCCAGCCCCTGTAAGCGCAGGCACAGAGTAATGATGTTAAAACCTGTCCGGCTGTCACGGTCCGCCTTGTTTCTCCCTAGGGAATCCATCAAAACGGAGGCTTTACAAAAGTGTGGTTTGCCATGAAAACCTTCCTCACCCCCAGCATTTTGATCATCATGATCTGGTACTGGAGGCGGATCACGCTGATGACACGTGCTCCTGTCCTGCTGGAGAAGTGAGTCGGGGCGCGTGTGCTTGGGTGGGGTGACCCTGGCCGAGGTGGGCTGCTCCCAGGGCACGTGTCTCGGGGGACAGGATTCCTCTCTTCTCCCTCTCCTGTCCACTCCTGTACCCAGGAGCACCCAGAAACCTCAATAGCATCTCTGCTTCCCTGCTAACCTCCCAGAGATGTTGCTGCATTTACGTGTGGCTGCTTGGAGGGGCTTTGTCCCAGGGGGTTTGCTGGCAGGAGGTGCCACCTCCTGGCCCTGGTGACAATCTGCTGCCCCTGCCTGAACAGTGCTGGGTTTCCTTGTCACCCACTGGGCACAGCTCTGGCTGCTACGGCTCTGTGTTTTCTCCCTGCAAACTGGAAAGAGATAGAGATAGTGTTTCTCCCTCTCCAGGGTGATCTTTGCTCTGGGAATTTCCATGACGTTCATTAACATCCCAGTGGAGTGGTTTTCCATCGGCTTTGACTGGACGTGGATGCTGCTCTTCGGAGACATTCGACAAGGCATTTTCTATGCCATGCTCCTGTCGTTTTGGATCATCTTCTGCGGAGAGCACATGATGGTGGGTGTGACAGAAAGGAAGGTGGTTTCCATGCCCCCTGGCCCTTTCAGCAATACCTGACAGCTCCCTTTTCCTCACTTGTTGGGTATTGCAAACAGTGCTATGGGTCTCGTTCCCTGTGAGAGGACTGCTGGCTAACTTGCTCTTCCTCATTTCTCCTCCTCCTCCCCACCTCTTCACCCTTCGATTAGGACCAGAATGAGCGGAACCGCCTCTCGGGGTACTGGAAGCAGGTTGGACCCATAGCTGTTGGCTCCTTCTGCCTCTTCATCTTCGACATGTGCGAGAGGTGGGTTCTGCGCTGCCCTGGGGCCGGCGGGCCGAGGCTGGCGGCCACCTCTGAGCATGGGGCTCGAGGTGCCTTGGGGAGCGAGGGCTTCAATGTGCGGGGCTGGATGCACAGGCCTGCCTCATGAGGAAGGGAGCAGGCTCCCAGTGAAGGTGCTGAGGCCTTTGGGCACTTCACATCTTGTCCCAGAGGGCCAGGAAGACACGTGTCCCACCTCGTGTCCTCCTCACCCTCAAGGGAAAGCACCATGGGGCTCTCTGTCAGCCTCTTGGCCTCTGTGACAGCTCTGTGTTTTCTCTCTTTGCAGGGGAGTGCAGCTGAAAAACCCCTTCTACAGCATCTGGACCACCGAGGTCGGCACGGAGCTGGCTGTATCCTTGACCGGGCTCGGGCAGGCCCCTGCGCTCAGTGTCGGTAGCTGAGGGAGACGGTCCCATCCTGTGGGTGCTCCTGCCCGATACCCACGGGCCGTGGGAGACCTTCCTCCTCCTGGCCGGGCTGCGTGGTGGGGCTCGGGCATTGTGAGGGACCCTGGTGGTGGCTGGAAGAGGCGGTCGTGGTAGGTTTAGTGCCAGGTACCTCCGGCACTGGTGCTGTGCTGGACGCTGAGGTCTGGGAGGCAGCACGGGGGATTCAGGTCAAGGGTGCCATCACGGCCATCCCACAGGGAGGCACTTCCCAACCATTTTAAACGTAGTGAATCACCTGAATACTGTTTTTTATTACTTCATGTCACTTTCTTTTAACTGACGCTGCTCAGATGGCCTTTATTATAGTTGCAGGAATTTGCTTGTGCCTTTATTTTCTCTTCCTGTGTTTTATGGTCTTCCAAGTTTTCAGAAACATCAGTGGGAAGCAGTCAAGCCTGCCGGCAATGAGCAAGGTTCGCTGTCTTCATTATGAGGTAGGCACTCCCCGTTGTACCGTCTTTATTTTCAGAATGCATTTTCGCCCTTAAGGACTACGCTAAAACCTTCGCTGTCGGTACAGGCCTGAACTGCGAGGCCTGATCCTCCTCAGCTGCTCAAGTCCCCCAGCTGCCTTTCTGTTCCTTTCAACTGCTGTTACATTTTTTTTTCTGTATTTGGCTCTTTGGTCCTGATACAACGTTTTAATCCCTCAGGAGGGTGTGTAAGCCAGCTCTCTCTTTTTGCCTTTTTTTTTTATGTGGTTGTCATCTCCCGGTTTACTGATGTGTGTTGGGGGATAGAATAAAATTGCCCAAACTGCCATTTAAATTAGTATGGGGAGAAAGTGCTCCCTGTACCTCAGTTTCTCCTTCTCTGATATTAACGGTTGTGTTTACTGGCAAGTATTACCAAAACCACCTTGCTTTTCCACAGCACAAATTCAGATTTATGGGGTAGTCCTAACCAAATTGCAGGAGAGAAACTGTCACAGAAAGGTCAAAACCCGACTTGCTCAGCCCATTTTCCCCTTTTTCAGCCTGTAATTTTGTATGTTGTTTCTGCCCTAGCTGTCTTTAGCAGCTGCAGAACATGAGGAGCTCTCTTTAGCTGCTTGAGCTGGGAGAGCCACTTGTTTTCATGGTTGTGTAAATATTTATAACCAGCATTGTTGTGTATAACCATGGTCACTTCTGGTTTCAACAGGCTGCTTATCACCCATCAGGGATGCACATGAGAAACAGAAAATCAGACTTGAGAGAATTTGCACAAGATATTCAGCTTTGGTTTTTTTTCCATCTTTCCCTTTAGCAAGAGGCACAGGATGTTAGCTTGTGTTGCAGAGCTGTTGCAGCCGTGCTGTAAATACAACCATCTGGCAAGCATGAATCTGGCCTGGAAGAGTTAAACTAATGGTCATTTGTTGTCACTGTGGAGCCCAGTAATGACGCACACACAGACATTTCCATCAGAATTCCCCAAATGGTTTAAAAAAAAAAAAAGGAAGAAACAAAACAAAACAAAACCAAAACAATTTTTAAGTAAAAACTTAAAACTATCAAGAGCAAGTACATGGTAGGGTTCCCAGCCAAGAGATTTTGAGCATAAAGTTTCTTATAATTTACATTCTTTGGTAGTGCACAAAGTAATTTTGACAGGCGTTCAGAATTGCTGCAGTTCCCTGCCAGAGGGACTCTGGAGGTGGGGATTAGCCCGTACAGACCCCTGCTATCGCCGCACAAGCGTCCCGTTGTCTTGCTAAAACCCAAAATCTCTCCACAGATGTTTGTTTAAGGAAAGCAGAGAGCTATCAGGTAGGCTGTCCCTTGGATGAAACCCATAGCTCAGACAGACCTGCCTCCTCTCTCACATTAACTCTTCGTAAATCAGTCACAAAAGCAGCTGTAATGGAAAGCAAGAGCTGTCCAGACATGCACACCCTGCTCGGAGCATCGGGGAGGAATGCAGACGTGTGTGGCGAACGGAGAATACTGGCTGTCGTGAATGCAGCACAAAGGAGTGGGTGGAGGTTGTTTTGGTTTGGGGTTTCGTGGGTTGGACCCTTTTTTTCCTTTTTCTTTTTTTTTTTTTTATCCTCGTGTCTTGTACACGCTAAAAACAAAAATGGGTTTTTGTGGATTCTGTTAATGTGACCAGTGACATTTCTCTCTAAACAGGGGCTGATTTTTAGGTTCAAGTTCCTGATGCTCATCACCCTGGCTTGTGCAGCAATGACAGTCATCTTCTTCATCGTGAGCCAGGTGAGCGTGACGAAATTCAGCTGCGTTTGAAAACATCAGCCTTAAATTCCCCACGTGCTAGGAAGGTTGGGCTACCTGCAGTTCAGAGAGACCAGGCCTGTGTCTTACAGGTTGATATGATAATAAGTCGCTTTTTAAGAAGTTGTTTTCATGTATTTGAAACGCTGAAACTTCCACAGAGGCCTTTGGCTCACAGGGTCTGTGTTTTTTGAAATATCAGCCAAAACAGTTTAGTCATTTCTGAGAACTCAGCAAGAGCAAAAACGTTCTGTTCACATTAAAAGAATCTGGTGGCTTTTATACCCACAAAGAAATACCAGAATTCAGTCTGTCCTGGTTTTGACTTTGCAACCCTGTTGTTTCTAGCAGGATATACACCTATTTATTAGAGCTATGGTGCAGTCTCACTGTACGCCTGAGCCTATATAGCTGTTTAAATACACTTTGATGGTTTACTTCAAGTAACGGTCTACTGCTAAGACAGCATCTGTTTCAAAGATGTCACTTACGGTTGTTCCTAAGCATAGGCAGCTTGTAGTTTCAGGAGAACAGTTGTGCAGCCTTGCTGATCCTGCATTACAGGACTACATCTGCAGGAGCAGGGTCTCACTGCATCACTTACGCTTTGGTGGTGGTGGGTCCCAGTGGAAAACACAGCAGCAGATGGGTTTGCTCTTACAAATCTGTTAGGCTGAAGCAATGGTATGAGAAATGCCACTTGGCAATTCAGTTAATCACCGGGAATTAATGACTGTAGCTGTCACTGCGTATGGGCGTAACACAAATGATCTTGTCCAGCTACTCTTTTCAAGCTAAGCTTTTGTCTTCCCCTGAAGGCAAGGTTGTGCTGCTGTGGCTCCTCTTTGGAGCAGAACGTCCTGGTGTTCTCCCAGGACAGCTCTTCCTATCAGGAAAAGGCACGCTGCTGCCTTGTGTCTCTCCCTTTAATGGAAAGCCAGCAGTTCGCTGTGAACAGTGTGCGTGTCTTCAAGTCATATTAATATTGATGATATTTTGGTGAATCTGGACAGATCTCTATGTCTAAGGCTGATGCAGTCAGCCTGGGCCTCTCGCGAGGCAGAAGCAGCAAGAAGGCATTCAGCACATTGGCTTTTCACATTATTCATGCTGCTTTCCCTTGTGTAGAAGGCCTATTTATAGAAGTCTGATGTTTTCAGATGTAAGGAGTTGTCTCTGAGGTACTGCCCTTCGTGCGGCAGCCTCTGCTGAACACGCCAGCTTTGACAGCCGTCTATTGCAGAATGTGAACGACTGTGGCACAGTTGGGAACGATAGACCGAAGTGACAGGAATCCTGCTGCAGCCACTCTAAGTGCCACTTTTTCCTGCATGCTGAGACTAAAGAAGAGTTCTTCCCTGACTGGGTGGCTGACGCTGTCGTACATATGTTCTCTTCCTCCGGGGGAACCGAGGCTTTTCTTGTGGATTTGCTCCAAGCCAGAGCCGCAGGGGTCACATCTGCGTGTGCCTCCGGCCTTACTGACCGTCTGCTTTCTCACGGGCAGGTGACAGAAGGCCACTGGAAGTGGGGGGACATCACGATCCAGGTGAACAGCGCCTTCTTCACCGGCATCTATGGGATGTGGAACCTCTACGTCTTCGCACTCATGTTCCTGTACGCGCCGTCACACAAGAACTATGGGGAGGATCAGTCAAACGGTAAATGGCTCCGAATGACCTATGTGTGAAGGCAGCGACATGAAGTGGGAGGTATTGCTGTGTATCTTTTTTGCCAAAGTGCCCAGGCAGCACACGGAAATGTTATGCAAACGAGGGTTTGTTCTTCAAAGCACTGTTGTTCCAGCAGACGTTTTAATTATTGACTAGGCTAGACAGGTTTGAGTATCCAGGCACGGCCGTCTAAAACCTTTTAGCTTGTTTTTGTAGTTTTTTGGTACTGCCCAGTTGTGACTGCATAGCTCAAACATAGGAGTGGGAAAAGGAATGGAACTGGGGCAAGGGGAGAATGGCAGTGCTGTTGGTTTCCTGTCGGTGGCCTCCAGTCGCACGGAAATCTTCATCTGCCAACATGCTCACATCTAAATGACTTCAAATAAAGGCGTTCATAGAAACCCTACACAGAACATAGTTCAGGTAGCTCCTGAGAGCCTGGGCTGAATAAAACAGATCTTTTTGCCTTTTAGTTGCCCCGTACTGTATGGAGAGGGCAGTCTGACAGCATTATTGTTTCTCAGGTGACCTGGGAGTGGGCAGCGGCGAGGAGCTCCAGCTCACCACCACCATCACCCACGTGGACGGCCCCACGGAGGTTTACAAGCTGGCTCGCAAGGAGGCTCAGGAGTAAGGCCGAGATCCCGGCGGCTGAGACGCGAGACAAAGTGGAGTACACAGGACGACACAACGCCCTCCTGCAGGAGATGTGTCCGACGTAACTTACTTTCTGAGCACCCAGCATCTAGTGTATGTTCACAGAGCAGTGACGCCGAGCATAACATTTGTAAACTCTTTAATACGTTGTAGTTATTTCTGGGGGGAGGGATATGTATATTGCGTTACACTCGAGCACGTAAAAATCCGCTAGAAAAGCATTAATGTTGCAAAGTCGCACGTTCAGACGGTACAAGTGGCAGACCTGGCGATTTCTGCTGGGCTGTGTGTGTGTGCCTGCGCATGAGGATGGGGAGGACGGAGCAGAACTAAGGCTTTGTTTTGAAAGCATTTATTTCTCTCATCTATAATCGTATCGAACAGTGTTTGAGGTCTTTGGAACAGCTCTGTAGCCCCACAGCAAACCTGTCACTTGAATGAAACAGAGCTGGGGAAGGGGGTAGACTGTTGGTCATATTTAAGATGTACGTAGTAAAAGAAGCAGCTACATGCTTTTTTGGTAGGCTTCACAGCTGCTTGTTAAATACAGGGGAATGTAAAAACTGGACTGCAGGAGAAATGTGTGCTCCTGTCCCAGCACCCAGAGGTACTGATCTCACAGCCAGCTCCTGCCTGTTCTCAGCCCCTTTGGCTTCCCTCGCTCTTGTCTTCCTCTGTCTTACCTTTTGATACATCTCCTTCATTTTTCTGCTGCTTACATGCCAGGGGCAGAAGAGCAGGGCCCCAGGGTGGGCGGGAGTCGGGCCCTTCCCAGGGGAAATCCACGTGGCGCACACTCATGCAGACGTCTGCTCTTCAGACAGGGTCACTCACCCCGTGCTGTGGTCTGACTCAGAGGGCTAGCAGTGCGAGGGCAGTGGGAACTCACATGGGGTGGAGGCTTAAACTGGGCTGTGCTGGGGGCAGGTTACGAGACGTGCTGGTGGCTTGGACCCAGCCAGAAGGGTCGGTGCTACTCAGGACCCGCCTTCTTGTAAGGCCTGGGAGAGAACTTGAGGACACAGCTGGCTTTGGTACCTGGCACTAGCACATCTGATAGCACACAGCTCAACCTCCCCACCCCACTTTTGTCCCCACAAGGCAAATCTACTGCTGCTCTCCGTTGCATCTCCCACCGGGACCACTGCACCAAATGCATTGCACCAGGCGGTGCTGCTCTGCTACGGCCCCAGTGAGAACGGCGCTCTGAAGTGGCATTAAGAGTCCATTTATTGGAGCTACTGCTCTGAAGGAGAGGATGGCACAATCTTACAGCCCCTCAGCTGCTGGGAGCCCCAGGCTGTGCCATCAAACGGGGCTCGGCACAGCGTGCCCAGCAGACCCCGTCCGCAGAAGGGTTTCCCTGGCTTTGTTAACTGGGGCTGTGAGGAACACCGAATGCCACAGGCCAGGTGAAGTCACTCGTGCTGCTGTGTCTGAACGTGTGAGATTGCTGTAGCACAGAAAAAGTGCTACATGCTCCTTAAAGAAGGAGCTTTGGATGGTTTGGGATACTTGAACTGGAACACCGACCGTTTGGGGTAAGGTTGTATTTTTGTAAAGCGGGACGCTGATGTCCCTGTACTCAAAGGAAATGGTTAAAGGGAATTAAAATGAAGGGGGCACGCTTACTGTAGAGTACAGAGTAACTCCTGGGACCACACCTTCAGCACGGATGGCGATGTGCAACCCGTATGCCATCTGCCTACAGAAACGAGTGCTGGGGAGAGCAGGCACGATGCTCAGCAGCAGTTCTGCTGCAAAGTGGGTTAGACGAATGCTCACAACCATGACTCCCTCATTGCCCTGGCTGAGTGCTCGACTTTGCAATTTTAATGTTCTTTTTACGTTGGGTTCTTACGTGATATTTATGTTGTTCCCATAGATGTGTCCATGGTTTCTTTTACAGCGTAGGATAGCATTGCATTTTGTAAAGGCTCTTTACAGACGGGGCATTGCAGCTTTAAAACCAAATTTTGTGTCAAACGCTAACAATTTGTTTACGGGGTGTGTGTATGTGTGAGCGTGCGCGCGTGTGTGTGTGTACTTTTTTTATTTCTTAATTCCTAAGCCCTACTCATCTGTCTCGGAAATAGTCCCTGGGTCTTAATAAAATATATTCTTTTTTTGTTTAGGTTGAGTTCACTTTTTACAGAATGCTTTTAAGCAACCTGGAAAACGTGTAGATTTGTTAATTTAAATAAAATATACCATATTGTGGATTTGTCAGTGGCCTGGCTTTTCTCTCTCATCTCTCTTCAGACACTTTGTGGTGCAGAAGCACAGGGCTTTGGCACCAAGGGTTGCTTGTCCTTCAGCCCTTTGCTCCAGGACTGGTAGCAGCACCGCTTCTCCCTTGTCTCGGGAGGCTCTGCTGAGGTCCTGTTGCGGAGCTGACAGCCGCAGAGAGGACAGGAGGTGTGGGGTGGGCACTGCACAGCTGTTTGGTTTTCCTTCGACTCTTCCACGACCTCAGGAGTTGGGTGTCTGCCTCCATCTGCTGCTGAATTCGAAGGCGCAGCTGCTTGCTGCCGGTGCCTTGGGCAGGGTCCTGGGGCTTCAGCAGCACAGGACAAAATTCATCCCGTTCCAGCACCGTCTGGCAGCGTGGGCACGGCAGCTCAGGCAGCTGCAAGCAGATGCTGCAGTGACAATTAGGGGATTTCTGTAATCTGGGAAGGAAGTTTCCCAGCCCCTGTGCTCGGGGAGGCTGCGTGCCAGCGGGCGCGGGGCGACAACCACCAGCCGGGAGCCCCCTGCGGCGGGGCTGCTCGGGCCGGGAAGGTGGCGCAGGGCTCTGCTCATGGCCCGAGGGCACATTTTGGGACCCGGGGAGCCCCGAGGCAGCCCCGTACCTGCGGGCTCCGGGGGCTGCGGAGCTCTTCCGCTGCCCCCTGCCAGCCCCGGCGCCTGGGGATTGGGGAACGGGCACCGCTGAACCGTGCCGCCCTTACAGCTCCCGGCCCCGCCGCAGCTGCTGCTTGCATGGCAGGGACGCGCGTTGAGGTAAGGAAAAACCACCCCAAAAGCAAGGGGCTGGTGCCAGAGCCTCGGGCGGGGGGGGTGCTGGTGGTGCCATGCGGCCCCTGTGGCCGGGCACCAGCTTGTGCCCATCCCGGACATCGCCGGAGGGATGGAGCCCAACCTCGGTCGCTTGGTCACCTCTTTGAGGTTTGGTCAGCACAGCCAAATCGTAGCCCACGACCTTCTGCAGCCTGCATTTCGCCTTTGGAAGTGAGAGCTATTTAAAAGGGAAAGCACTTCCCTCCCACCCGCAGTGACAACAGGATTAGAGCTGCGAAGAGAAGCGCTCCTGGAGCAGCCCCCTGGCATGGGGTTTGTTTTATATCCCTACTGTATGGGAGCAGCCCCCTTGCATGGTTTTTTTGTTTTTTTTTATACCCCTAGTGTACGGCTCTCTACTGCATCCCTCTTGTGTGGAATTCTCTTAGGATGAAAATAAAGGCCTGGCCGTGCTGCCAGGGGGAGCGCTGCGGGTGGAGGCACCGCAGCGAGGTGTGCGGCGCGGGGACGGCTGCTCCCTCCTGCCCGGCCTCACCCTGTCACTCCCGTTCCCAAACAGGAGACAAAGTCTGTGCACGTGTATTGGGGAAAGCAGGCAATAGGCAGCAACAGCTCTATTTGGGGCAGGATCTCGCCCTGTGGTGTGTCACAGGTTCCTGCTTAGCACCTGGCATTGCACTCTGCAAGAGCTGGTGGCTTCTTGAGTTTTCCCCCTGCCGGAGCCTGACTGGTACAGGAAATCGATACAGGCTCCAGGCTTCGGAGCTAGAGTTTTAAATGGGATATGAGATTTTACCCTGGCTGCAGTGGCTGGCTCTTTCTGCCTCCCACCTCTGACACATGAGAGGAGCCTTCCCCGAGTGGCGGGCAGGGGCTCGGCACCTCCTGGTGCTCTTGGCCACCACCCTGCTGTTTTGGACCAGTCTGTGCCGTGGCGAGGGAACAGGCTCCCACTGAAGTTGCTGGAGGCACCCGTGTTCTCTTCTGTTTCTCCATCCTGCTTGCATCGTGCTGAAAGCCTCTCGGGCTCTCCAGGGGACGGGCACTCTCCCAGGTGCAGCCGAGGCTCACTCAGAGATGGATGTTGTGGCTCAGCAATGGACAAGCCGCTCTGGAGCATTTTCTGCTAAGTGCTTCCCAGGCTGAGCCGTGCTCCCAAGAGTCAGCTCTGCTGGGCAGGGACAGCCCTTCTGATAAGCCAGCACCAGTGGCAGGCACCTTCTGGTTTTAAGAATCATTTAAGAACCAAAATTCCAGAGAAAAATCCCCTCTCTGCCTTCTCTGTTGTCTCATACCTCCGTAGGAATCAGCAACACCCAAATCGGCGTTCAGATGATGTCCCAAGGTCTGTCTCCCGTGAGAAAAGGGAAGCTCCAGAGGATCAGCAGTGGAAATGGAGCGCAGTGAGGACGGAGCAGCCCCGGTGCCTGGCACCGTGCTCGCTGCTGTGCCTTCCGTGCCTGCCCCAGCCCTGGGACATGCCCCAGCAGCACCCCAGGTAGTGCTGCCCAAAAATCGGGTGCTGTGACTGCAGGAGGTGAGGCCCGGAGGCAGCAGAACCGCCTCAGCAGCGGGACAGAAAGCGAGGGCTGCCTGCCTCTGATTCTGCTAGGAGCAGGCCCTGCAGACTCCCTCCTTTCTGGAGCAAACCCACAAAGTGTGGTGGGGCCCCTGTGCTTGCTAGGCAGGGAGAAAAGGAGGATTTTCTGCCCCAAACATGGATAAAAAAGCTGCAAAGAGCACTTCCAGGGTTTGGTAGCCCTGGCAAGCACATTCTGGTGCAGCACGGCTAGCCCCAGGAGGTCCCCAGCCACCAGAAGCAATCTCTGGCAAAGTCAGCGCAGAAAAGGGACGGGGCCATCTCCACCCACCCGTCTGTGGGTGCCCACCATGCTCCTGCACCATCTCCCAGCTCCGGGAGCCCTCCCGGACGATACCAGGGGAGGCAAAGCAGCGCACGGTGCCTCTCCCCTGCTCTCCGTGCTCTTCTCGCCCGAGGGGCTCTGGCAAGCAGCTGCTTTCCATTTCAAACGGAAAATCTGGTCGCTGTCAGCTCCGGCCCGAGCAAACCCTGACCAGCAGCGGGGCACGGAGCCAGCATCTGGTGGCCACATCCTTCCTCCAGCCGCCTGCCCTTCCCTTCCCAAGGCAGGGGCACCGCACCCTCTCTCCCCTTCACACCCCTTCCCCTGGGAGCCTGGCGATGTCCAGGCTCCGGCTGTGTCCCCGCTGGGTGACTTGCAGCTCCCTTCCCGTGGCACTCACGGGAGAGGCCAGGATCAGGCGGGGAGCGGCGATCCGCCCAACGTCGTGCCACGCTTGGAAAAAGTTGCCTGAAAATGGGATATCTGCCTCTGAGCTGAAGGGACTAGCCGAGAGAGCGGGTAAGCTAATAATTGCTAGTTAGCATTTCCTCGTGGTTAATAAATACCCCATAAACACCAGAAACGATGTTTTAGAAATCGTCTCTGGAAATCCCCGTTAATGATAGGGTTCAGGCGAAGCGGATGCTCGGCAGGCCGTGAGCACGTCTCCCTGCCCGGGCGGACGGGAGCCAAGAGCCGAGAGCTGCACACCGGGCACGGCCCCTGCCTGCCAGCAGAACACGCGGGGAGGATCCGGGAGGGAGCACTGGCTGTGTCAGCAGCCCCACGGGGAGCACGGCCCACTCGGGCACCAGGCTCTGCAGGATCAGCCTTCATGCCGCATGTATCTCCTTTTGTCTAGGCATCGAGTTCGGCTCGTGGCTCTGTAAGTCACCAGCAGGGCTCCAGTACGTGTGTTCACAGCCTGCCTTCAGCTCCTCCACCCGACTCCCGCAGCAGCTTCAGGCTGCCGTGGCTCTGTTGGTGTAAATGTGGCACAGCAACGTCCCACCAGGAGCAATCCTTCGCTTCCCTGGCTCCGAGCTCTCCAGGAGCAGCTGTGATCAACGCCCCAGAAGAGATTTAACTCCTCTGCTTACAGACCTGTAAGAAGGAGCAGCATCACCCTCCTGTGTCCAGGGTGTAATTATGGCTTTGAGACCACGGCTTATTAAACACCCTCAGCTCCGTATGTTGGGATAAACAATTATTTCTTAGGTACCACCAGTGAGTTCGGCCTGCAAAAGTGACGGTCACTGCCAGTCTGTGCGGGGAGCAGGGGGGAGCCGGGGCAGAGGGGGAGAGTTTGATGTCCAAGAAATGCCACCGAAGGGCCACGCAGTCGTGTGTGTGGCTGGGGGCATGGGAGGCCAGGGCAGGTGGTGTGCAGAAGAAGCTGAGGAGAATCACATCCCCGTAGTCCTTCAGAAGTACTTTATTTGCCCCTCTTAGAGCCGTTGCCCTGTCACCTGTGGTCCACAGAATCAGGGGAAACACCAGGGGCACCAACTTTAACCATGTTTTCCTTTGCAGCTTCTGTGAGAAACAAACAACAGTTTGTAGGATAGCTTGGGTGAGCTGATCCGGTGACCTAAAGCTTCAGAGCACACTTTTATTTTACAAATTGCCGGTTACATCTGTTAAGAAAATCTGCTCTGTGCCATGGAACGCCTGGGCAGGCTATTCGGAAGGCACTGCAGCTGCACCAGACCCGTCATCTGCCGAGCTCGGCCAGCTGTAATTTAACAACAGCAACCATAAAGGGGAGAGGTTTTGTAAAAGGCTTTCCTGAATGCCTCTGTCTCGCTCTGGGGCAGCACAAGAGCTGCAGACAGAGCAGCCGGGTGCTGAAGAGACCCCTTCCCCCGTTACCCAGGCTGACGTTTGTCCCCTCTGCGTGCTTCCTGCTGCGTGCTCTGGCAGCGCAGCACCAGAAGTGCCCTTTGTCACATTTTAAAGCTGGCATCCTCCCCAATTCCCACCCTCTCCTGCAGCTTTCCCAGGGCCCGGCCTTGTCCGAGGCGCTGGCTGGGGACTGCCTGTCCTCAGCCCCTTTCCCCGAGGTTTGGCCCTGCGGTGCCGATGACTCCCTGATGGCCTCCCCGGGACCCGTGGCCTTTTGCAGGCTGCTGGATGGGAAGCCCCGGCCCAGGCTAGGAGCTGCGTTTGGAAAGACTCATTCTGGAGTAAGAAAAATAAAATAATTCTTATCAAGGCAACACAACGCTTCCCCCTTGGTCACAGTCAGGCCCAGCTGCGATGGCCGCAGCAGGAAATGCCGCTCAAGCTGAGAGCAGCTGCACTTCTTCAGACAGCCCTGGGAAAGGTCATGCTTCCTCGCAGGCCGCCCAGCAGCCGGGCTGGGACGTTCCCAGCTTGTACAGCTTTGGGAAAAGCCTCGTTTCAGCCTGCCCTGTGAAGGTGGATTCCTCCATTCGAGGGCCACGCAGGAGGCACTAACGGGGTGCTGCCCCCTCAGCCCCGCGCCTCACAGCCGGCAGCACCTCACGGGGCACAAGCGCCAATTCACGTCAGTTTCACAGCTGGTGAAAAACACAGAGCATTACACACACCCCACCTTCCCTAGGGGGGGACAACAGGCACATCTTTTATTAATTTCCTCAGGAAATCAGGGCTGAACAATCAAGACCTGTGTGTTAACTGACTAACGGGCTGGGCCCTGTGACGGGGCCGGGCACTGCCCTCGCCGAGTGCAGGTGGTGGCCGGGGATGGCGGGGGGCGAGGGGACACGGGGCCCTGCCCGGCCTGGGGGCTCCATGGGGGGCTCCGGGGATCTGCGAGGCGTTGGCGGGGCACGGGCCGAGCTCCGGAGGCTGAGGGCCGGGGCCGGGCGCTGCTCCGCGGCGGCTCCACGCGGGGGCGCCGGGCGCTCCCTCCGCTCTCGGCGGCTCCGGGCCCGGGGCTGAGGGGGCGGCGTGAGGGGCCGCGGCGGGGGCGGGGGGATGGAGCCCGCGGGAGGGGACGGGGAGCTCGCAGCCCGCAGCGGGCACCCAGGGCAGGAGGACGAGGAGGAGGAGGAGGAGGCCGGGGGTGCCGCTGCCATGGGGCCCGGCCCCGCCGGGTTGCGGGAGGGAGCTGCCGGCTGCGGGTGAGTCCGAGCCCGGGGATGGGGATGGCGAGGGGAGCCCGGCCGCGGTGAGCCCTTCCCGGGGAGGGGATGCTCGAGGCTGACGGCTCTCCTTCTGTCTCTTTCCCCACGGCTCCCTTCCCCTTCCTCCTCCGCAGGCCGTCGCTGTGTCGGGCTGTGTAAGCCTGAAGACCTCGGGTGTTTTTCGGTCACGATCCTCGCCCGCATCGCGCACGGCAACCATGCCCGAGCAGAGCAACGATTACAGGGTGGTCGTGTTCGGGGCCGCCGGCGTGGGCAAAAGCTCCCTGGTCCTCCGTTTTGTGAGGGGAACCTTCCGGGAAACCTACATCCCCACGATCGAGGACACGTACCGGCAGGTGATCAGCTGCGATAAGAGCATCTGCACCCTGCAGATCACGGACACGACGGGAAGCCACCAGTTCCCTGCTATGCAGAGGCTGTCTATATCCAAAGGGCACGCTTTCATCTTGGTGTACTCCGTCACCAGCAGGCAGTCCATGGAGGATCTTCAGCCCATCTTCGAGCAGATCTGTCAGATTAAAGGGGACATCCAAAAAATCCCCATAATGCTGGTTGGTAACAAAAGCGACGAGACCCAGAGGGAGCTGGATGCTAGCGAGGGGGAAGCGCTGGCCAGCAAGTGGAAGTGCTCCTTCATGGAGACCTCAGCCAAAATGAACTACAACGTGCAGGAGCTCTTCCAGGAGCTCCTGAATCTGGAGAAGAGGAGAACTGTCAGTCTCCAAGTGGATGGAAAGAAATCCAAGCAGCAGAAGAAGAAAGACAAACTGAAAGGCAAGTGCTCTGTTATGTGATTGACTTTGGCTGCACTTGCGCACTGCATGGTGTAAACAGGGCATGGACTCATAGAAAATATGCTTTTGCTGAAAGGTTCAGAAGGATCCTTGCCTTACAGGGCTATTGCTTTTCTGTAAAATCTCTGGATTGTTTTGTGTTGGTTTTAAAGGGGATGGCTTTCTGCATGTTTATTTTTTTAAACAATAAATGTTCAATGTTAGTAATGACGTGATGACGTTTTTAACGCAAGAAGTTTACAGAAAAATGTCACTTAGAAACCAACATCTCTCTTCCTGTGAGTACATGCTAGTTTTTAGCTATCTCCAGGCTGCTAGCTTGAAAGAAATTGTTATCTATGAAGTGTGTATTTCAAAAACCGTTTTCAGGAATCTTAACAGAGCAAATCTCCAATAAAGCTAGGGGTCTGCACTGCAAGTGATCATGTCTGTGACTCCAGATGCGTACACTTTCGGGCACGAAGACTGGCTTGCCTACCAAAGACGTAACTTTTTCATTGTCCAAATTGTTTTCCTGTGTGCTCTGCAGCTCCTGAGACTTCTGCAGTTCTGTGAATGATTAAAGCTATATCTGTGCATAATCAGGCTGGTTTTTGCCTTTTTCCCCCCCTCGTTACCACGTCTATTTTGCAGTGCACTGTGTTAATGGCGGGTTTTACTTCTGCCTTGTTGACCTCCCCCTCAAACCAGCGTCAGCCCTGTAGGGTGCAGAGCATCTCCAGGACGTAGTGGGAGAAGACCCAGCTCGAAGCTTGAGTTCAGATCTTGTAGCCTGGCCAGCAGATGGGAAGAGGCAGTTACATTTTCCTTTCAAATGTGAGCCTGAATGACTGGAATAATGCTGCGCACTTGTAGGGTGCTCTTACGCTGTACTCGTGTAAGAGCTTTAAAAGGTGAGCAAGTTCCCCTCTCCTTGTACTTCTGGGGAGCAGCGGGTACAGGCTGGAGGTAACTTCAGCCTCTGTGCAGCTTCAGTGCTGCCACTGTTCGCAGGGGCAGGAGGTTTTGTGCTCTTTGGCTCCATATGTGAGTGATTCCTGTCACCTTTATGTAAGAGCAACATCCTTCATGAAGTTAATCAGGCTGCTCTGAGTACCAGGTGATTTAATAACCGGTTATTTTGGCAATTCACCTCTCATCCTCCTGGCTTTGCGCGTGACTGAAGCTACTCTTGCAGTATCTTCCCCCCCCCACCACCTCTTTATTTCATCCAAGGTACCCAGGTTTTGGTTGAAATTTATGATGAGCTGTTCTAGGTAACACTGCTTCAGGAGGAAACATCTAAACTTGGAAGCTGCGTGTTTAAAGCGTGCTCCTCTCCTGCTAGAACTTCTGGCAAACACTTTCCACAAACAAAAGGACAGGAGACGTGGATTTGGTTTAGCTCTTGCATGTCCCCTCTTTTGTGGGGGCTGTTCTTAGCAAGAGACAAGCGTGACAAGCCTCACCTGCAGGGCGTGATTGAAAACGATACCCAGGAAATAAGTATTCATTGTATGCCACAGAGCTCCTGCTTTGGGTGTGTATCAGTCCAGGGCTGCAGCCTTCAGGGAGGGGAGATTTGCAGTTGAATTTACAACTTAGGGCAGATTTAACGCTGAACTTTACCCTTCCCTCCATCCCCATGGATGTTTGGTTTGGGTGGGCTGCTGATGGGCTGTCGGACTGGGACGGAGGATGAGGGGCCCTTGGAGCCGGCTGGGCTGAGTGTGGGGTGCTTTTTTGGCTGCTTTTTGGTAATGTAGTCTTGACAGGAGATGAATTGTTTTGTTTTGTTTTTTTTATAGCACTTCTCTAGTGAAATGAGTTAAGTGTCGAAGATGAGTAAAACACAAGCTGCTTTTTATGCTGTCCCAGACTGTTCCTGCATGGACGTAAGGGGTCAGTTAGCTTTGCTGTGGTGTGCCGGGGGGGGTTCACCCCCCTTCCAGCTGGGGCTCTCATGCCCTCGAGCCAGCAGAAAGCTCTCAGGAGCTGACTGCAGGCTGAAATGCTCTGCAGTTTTCTCTCCTTGCCCATGTGTGCTTAATCTACTTGCCAAAGTAACGAGTGGGTTTGCCAAGCAGTTTTTTCCCGGAGGGGACATCCCGCAGCACTGGGTGCGAGGCTGGGCCCTGTGCTCGGGGGGCTCACACTGAAGGGTGGCCGCAGAAGCAGCCGTGATGGCTTTGCTTGAAAACAACTTGGTTTTCCTCTCTGTGCGTGGATTTCGACCTGTAATCTTTCACTTCCGAACTGTTGGTCTTTTTTAGCATTTGGCAATTATAAATGGTGAAGCCTATTTCAGTTCCATTCCAGCCTTTGAAAGCCCTGGAAGACATTACATATTTAAGCCTGTTTAAAGAGTCATAAGACCTAGTAATGCCTCTACAACTCCCACTGCCTTCACGGAGATGTCTGCACGGAGGCCGAGCAGCACGTACCCGTGGTTATTCACGCGTGGGGCCTGCTGTGCCCTGTCCTCGTTGCTGCGGCGTTTCTCCCGTGTCCCCCAAGGACACCGCTCCGGACTGGGGCCTGGTGGAGCGCAGGGAATACCCGATGTCAGCGGGACAGACGGACCCCTCAGCACCCGGCAGAATCACTGGCGTGTCTCCCCAGCTGCTGTGGTGGCCACGGGATGAGAAATCCTGCGTGGAAGGGCACGATGGAGGTGCCCTGGGTGGCGTGGGGGCCACACGGGTGTCCCCGGTGTGGCTGCCTCTCGCCGTGTGTTTGGGGCGTGCTGGGTCAACTGCAGCAGTCGTACAGCTGTAAACCAAAGCTATTAACAAAAGTGTATGAGTACTGCCCGGCATAGTCGTATTTATTTCCAGATAAACTGAATTAGTTCGATTTTTTTTCTGTAATATTCCTGCAAGAGGAGAAATGTAATTGTGGTGGTGCCTGCCAAGGTGTTACCCATTAAGCTCCACACAAACCTAAATTCCAGGGTAGGATCTCCACGGTCTGCCGGGGGGGCATTTTGGGGTGCTCATGGGTGAGCTTTTGCTAAACCAACCCTAAAGCAATGCCTCACCTCGTACAGCACGTGAGGGCCTCGTCGCACACATGCAGCAGGTTTTGTCTTACGCAGGAGCATTTTGCTGAATTAAAGGCATAGTGTTTGTGTTCTTTAAGTGTTAAAATAGTATTAAAATGCTTTATAGCTTAAGGACTGGAAGTTGGTAGTATATATTTTAACCTTGTATTTGAATAGGTGCGGTTCTTAAACAAATCTGTTCTCTTAAGAAAAAATATATATATATATATATATATATATATTTTAAAAAAAGAAGGTTAAAGAAATTCAGGAAGAGTCACTTGTCTGGAGCAAACAGGCAGCTCTGGCTGATACAGCTCCTATGCAACGTTACCAGCCCTGTCCTCAACTGCTGATTGCCAACAGCGTGTTCTCCATGAGGCAGTGACGTGTTTTTTATGGAGCTATTTACATATCCTGCCGGTTCCAGGTCCCTAAAACTGGCTGCACGTGAACTGGGCTGTGGCTCCTGCCCACCCAGCAGAGCCCCAGGAGAGGATGGAAGCAAGGTGGAAGGATGGAGCATCAATCAGCCCGGGCTTTCCGTGCATCTGTGCCTGAGGACCTTGAGCTTGCTTAAAGCTTGGCTCCAGCTTTGCTCAGCCAGCTCCTTCCCTCCCACGGCTGCAGAGCTCTGTTCAATAACTTTCAGAAACTCTCGTAGTGGCCTCATTCACCCCAAGGACTTGGTGGGCAGGGTTCAGACGAGGTGTCAAGATCACCTCTGTCCTAATGGACAAAGATAATAGCTCTGCAGGCCTCCTGCTGCTTTGCTGCAGGAAAAAAATGACTGACAGCTTTCAATTTAAGGCTGCTCCGTGGTTTCCTCTCTGCAACCCGGACATTCAGACACGTCTCAATTAGCAGCACTTATTATTATTGGCAGCACTTGTCAGCAGCTCCTTCCTGAACCTGGCCAGCAAAACTGCTGTCAAGAGAAAATGCTGGGAGGAGCACCGCACCCAGCTCCTCTGCAGCTTGCAAGGGACAAACGTGAGCAGCAGCTGGAGTGTCCACCCACACAAGGATCTTAAAAACAAGCAGCCAGAGTATTGCTGTATTCTAATTCCTCTTCCCAGAGCAAAGCAAGCGCGTGGTTAACGTGACAAACAGCCCTGAGTAATAGGCAGTATTGTTTTATGTGCACGGTCTGTAGCTAGAAGATACCCGGAGCTGGAAGAACAGGAGCACATCTTAATCACCTGCCATCCTCTGCAGTTTGCGGTGTGAGTGAATTCAGTATGTCAAATGCACCCAAGGTCCAACAAAAATGCTAAAGGCTGGGCTCAGCCACACGAGTGAGGCGGACTTTCTCAAGCTCTTCGGGGCCAGTTCTGTTTATGCCTTTCAGCTCTGGGAAATGCAATGACCTGTACCTGTCAGGCTCTGGTTTGCTTTATTTAGCTAGAGCGAAAATTAAGCACTTCAGCAAGTGCTGGCAAAAAGTCAGAGGCTGAACCCAACCCAAACTCACTTCTCGTGCGCATCTTCTGCATGAGATGCTGGGCTCCTAAAACAGCAGAGTTTAAATCTAGAAAACTCCTTAAGGGATGCTGGATCCTCTGGGAGGAGATGGAGGTTGGGGCGACTTCACTGCAGGTAAATAGGATGCGAAGCCCAGAGCACGGCGCGTGCCCTGTCCTGGTTGGAAGCGGTCTCCTGCCGGAAGGTATCGGATTGCTTTTCAGAGAGTGCAATTAAAAACATTTTACTGACAGTGACGTTATTAACACGCCCGTGGTGAGACCACGGTGTTTCCTCCAGCCGTGGGAGATGGTTTCTGTGCGCCTTGGGAGCGCTGCCACCGTGCTGAGACACCCGGGCAGGGCAGAAGCCAAAGCCTCGCATCTGGGACAGCAGCAAGGGGCTGCTCCCTTCACCTCTGCTTTCCTGGAGGGGCACTCCTGGGGCGACAGCTGGCTGCTCCTAGAGGTGAGACCAACATCAAACGAGTCGCCGTCTCAGGGCTGAGCAGCCCGAGTCTGCAGAGATGCTCGGAGGCGGGGATGCTCTTTGCAGTCTGACGGCCAGAAACAGGCAGAAGCCAATGGGGAAGCATCAGCTGCTCAGCAAACACTTCCCAGCCAGAGGTCTTCAAGGACTGAATGCCAGGGCACGCGGCTGCGTCCTCTGCCTGCGAGACTGGGCTCCTGGGAGCACCTGCACGGATGTGCCGGCGCTGCAGGAGCTGCTCCCGCGGGACGGAGCTGCAGCGCTGCTCGCCAGAGCGGTGCTTGAGAGCACTGGGAGGAAAAAGATAAAAGAAATGCGTGCGACCACTGTAGTGGGCGAAGGAACTGCTCGGGAGCCTCGGCGGCACGTTACAATGCACGTTACAAACCCGTGTTGCAGCGGGTTTGCGGTCCAGCCGTGCTCCTCCTGCTTTCAGACGGGGACAGAGGAGGAAAACCAACGTCCTTGTCAGAACCAAAGCATGCCGTGGGCACAGACTGAGTGGGGGAAAGGGGCGGCAGGTCAGAAAATTAGAAGTAACACCTAAATCGGCATCGTAAAAACCTGTCCTAAATGCACTCCTCGGGTCTGTATGATGGCTGCAGTTTCCAGAGGAAACCAGCTCTGCCGTTCGCTGCGCCCATCCTTGCTCCCAGCACCAGTCTGCCCGGGGTTGGGAAGCAGTGATCAGACCAAGGGGGATGAGTTCTGGCATCACCTGGCTTAGTCCCCACCCCGTACTGCGGTCACTGGCCTGCCAAAATGTGCACCAGGAGAAAATGTGGTTGGGGTGTGCTCAGAAACCAAGGGGCTCAACGGATCCGCCTGGCTGGGATGTGAAAAAAATATATAAAACCGGCTCACGTACCCGCTCCATAAAATAGCACCCGTATTTCATGTTCTTTGGAAGCACTTAAATCTTGCTCTCGGACACGGCCTTGGGGAGCATCCAGCTCCCGAAGCGCGAGCCAGCCGGGCCCAAGGAGACAGCCCTGACGGGGACACGGCACGGCCCTCGCTGCGCGACCTGCGGCTGAAACGCGAGGCAGCGAGGCCCTCACCAGCATCTGGGATCAGGGTCAGGCCCTGGGATCCCCCAGATCTTCCTATTGAGCATAAGAATTTCCCCCCCCCCCCCCTTTTTTTTTTTTTTTTTTTCCTGGAATCAATACCTAATTCCAGGCATTGATTTGTTGGGTTCTTTTTTTAGGTAAAAAATGGTCTGTGCACAACAGAGAGGATGCGAAGTTGGGGTTGGTGCTTCTCCACGGTGTGAGTAACGCCTAACGGCGGGATGCCTGGCATTTCACGTCGTCGTGGCATTCATTTCTGTTGTAACAGCACCAGAGGAAGCCGTGGTCAGAAAGCAAAACGCGACGATTTCAGGGGAAAGGCAGAGAGCGGGCAGCCTCGCCTCCTTCTCCCTGTCCTCCCGTGTGCCCACGGGCAGCGCTGCTTGCCAGTGCCTTCGCTCCTTGATTTTCAAAACGTGGGCGCCAATTTCCTCCATCTCGTTTGTGCCTTGGAGGCATGAGCAATCTGCTGCCTGCTCCTTGGGCTCAGAGCCACGGCCGCTAGCAGCAGCATCCTTCGGTCCGGTCCAGTCGGCAGCAGGAAGGTGACAGGCAACGAAGAGAGACTTGTGTGCAGGAGCTCTTGCTCCTTCATCCACTTTATCCCCACCGGGGACTGGGGGGGATTTGCTGACCCTCTGTGGGGCGCTGCAGGTGCTGGGGCAGCGCGATGCCAACGGGTCTGGCTGCTGGGGAGGGTGCAAGGGGTGCTCCCCCCCGGCTGGCCGTGCCCAGAGACTTCCCCGTGGGATAAAGCCCTGCTGTTTCATGTGCTGGAGCTGCCCTGGAGAGGGGAACAGCCACATCAATGCCGCTCCCTGATCCCTCTGCTTTCCTCCTGCTCTTTCTCCTTTAGCCTCCAGCAGCCGAGATATCGATTTTTTTTTTTTTGGCTCATTAATTCAGGCTCTGCGAAAACGAGAAAGCCCTGTGCTGGGGCGGCTGGGACGGAGCCCGCGGGCAGCGGCGGGGTGCTTTGGGGCACGGGGTGACCACTGTAAGGAACGCTGCCCCGTGGTGGGACGGGGCTGTCGGGGGGGGGACAGGGTTGGGCTGGCACCAGCAGGACCCCTCAGCGGCGTCAGCGGCGATGCCACAGCCGGCGTGACTCAGAGCCGGGGGTGGAGAGGGAGCAGCAGCCCTATTTTGAGCAGCAGCCTGCTGGGGAGGATCAGTGCCCCCGGCCGCCCTGCCCCAGAGCTGTGAGGGATCGCACAAAGACACGTACACACACACACACACACACGCTCCGGGGGACCGTGGCCACGGGCTCGGGCTGGCCCCCAGCACATCGCCGTGACGGGTGACGGTGACCTGCAAAGTGCATCGTGTCTCCTGCATCTCCGGTCCTCCTTCCCTGGATGCCCAGCGGAATTGGATTACTGTGCTGCTCCAGAGAAAACCCTGCTTGGCTGCTGGCATCCTGTTTTATGTGCAAAGCACCTGTCTGGAGGTATTGCTCCAGGCTCTGCGCAGTGAACTAAACGCACTGGAGGTCTGGGGCTGCCCCTTGCCGAAGGAAATCGCAGCCACGCACCTCTGCCCTGCACCAGCACGCGAACCGGGAGGAAGCCCTTGCCTGGTCTCAGCTGTTTCCCGAGTAATTTTTCTGAGTAATTACAATTTCTGTGTAATTACAGGCAGGGTGACCCCTGGCCCGCCCCACAGCTCCAGCCGACCCCTGAGCCCCGTGCACCACACCGTGCTGAGGCCAGCAGCGTGGTTATATTTCTGCAGCATCTCCCCGCCGGCCTGCGGAGCAGCCCGCAGCTCTCCCCGTGAAAGGCACACCACCTAACTGGTGGTGGCAGCCGACCACTTCTCTGTCAGGGCTGGGGCGACCTCTTCTTCGCCGCTGGAGCTGGCTAAGAGGCACGGGGGCAGGAGGAGCGGCCGAGCAGAGCGCTCAGAGGAAATGTTGCTCTGCATCAGCAGGGCCGACGTACGTGCCGAGACCAGATCTGTTTTCCAGGTTTGTTGCTGCAGCATGCCCCCTGGCTGAACTCTAAACGTCGTCACACGTGGAATAATGAGAGTTGAGCGAAGATAAACGATGGTGGTGGGCAGGATTACGCCCTGGGTGCTGCACCGAGTCCCACAGCCACGGGCTGGTGCTGACACCTCACACTCAAAACAGCGTTCGTGCGCCCTGCTATGGGCGAAGGGAGCGAGGTAAAAGAATAAAGCAACAAAAAAGTCTTTAGGGAAGTCCTTGGGGAAGTCTCTTTGTCTTCCCCCGTCTCTTCCAGTCCTTCTGGATGGACAAAGCGTAGAAAGCAGGAAAGCTCCTGAGGCAAAGACTGAGGGTATTAAATATTGTGGGGCTCTGAGCTAGGCTTCGGCCTCTTGTAGTACCCATTAATAATTATCATTCTGCAGATCAGAACTCAGCCCTGCGTCCTCAGACAAATGGGAGGAAGCCCCTGCTTTAGGGGCTCTGGGGCAGGAAAACATCAGCCCCTGAAGGGACGCAGGGCCAAGAGCGTCTCCTCTCGCCGGGTCCTTACCCAGTCCTGCCCGAAAAGGACAACAGAAGTTCAACAGAGAAAATCCAAAGCTCGGGCTTGCTTTGGTTGCTCTGAGCCAGAGCTGGAAGTTTAGTCCCACGCGTGGCAGTTTTGTACAGCTTGGGGTTTTTGTTGGTTGGTTGGTTTTTGTAGGATGGAAAGGTGTAGGGTGGGAAGGTGTAAGGTGGAAAGGTGTAGGATGTGAAGGTGTAAGATGTGTAAGGTGTAAGAAAGATGTGTAAGGTGTAAGATGTGTAAGGTGTAAGATGTGAAGGTGTAAGATGGAAAGGTGTATGGTGTGAAGGTGTAAGGTGGAAAGGTGTTAAGATGTGAAGGTGTAAGATGTGTAAGGTGTAAGATGGAAAGGTGT
>NC_048900.1:30578858-30579071 GCF_011077185.1 Oxyura jamaicensis | reverse complement strand
TGGAAAGGTGTACGGTGTGAAGGTGTAAGGTGGAAAGGTGTAGGATGTGAAGGTGTAAGATGGAAAGGTGTAAGACAGAAAGGTGTAAGGTGGAAAGGTGTAGGATGTAAAGGTGTATGATGGAAAGGTGTATGATGGAAAGGTGTAAGACAGAAAGGTGTAAGACGTGAAGGTGTAAGATGTGAAGGTGTAAGACGTGAAGGTGTAAGATGT
>NC_048900.1:30576282-30578848 GCF_011077185.1 Oxyura jamaicensis | reverse complement strand
CGTGAAGGTGTAAGATGTGAAGGTGTAAGATGTGAAGGTGTAAGATGCTGTAGCGTTGCTTAGTCTGGAAAGGAGGAGCCACCCAAAAAGGGCAGTCTGTTTTGGATCGAGAGGTTTAACCGCCAACATTTCTGCAGCCCCGCTATTAATTATTGCTGGCTTCATGCAAGTGTAGTCATCTTCCAGACATATGGCCGCTAGTTGTTTGGTAGTTGTGAATGGCACATAAAATGCCTTTTTAAAGGATAAGCGTATAAAAATAAACGCCGCTCATTAATCACCGCAAGGACGGCTGGAACGGCAAATCCTGTTGTTCGTCAGAGGAGTTATTCAGCTGGTCAAGAAGCGTAATTTTGCTGCTAAACAACTGAGTGATTTGCATAGTCCCAGTGAGAGCTTGGTGGTTTCTGAACCCTGTAAAATGCTGGCTCTGGGAGGTCTTTCAGTTTGCCTGAAGATGGGGATTGAGCTCAGTTTTCTCCTCTTCTCCCGTGTGGCGAACGTGGGAGCCACCAGCAAAAGCCCCTGCTCCCATCAGAAGACCGTCGGAGGAAATGTGCCAGCAGGTAGGTAAATGGTGGTTAATTAAGCTGATGACTATAAATGAATTACTGGAGAGCTGCTGCTTTAGCCCACGAGAGGGCATTGCTTCCTGGGAGCCAGCTGGCTGCCTGCGAAGCTGGAGGAAAATTGTCTTTTTTAATTAAAAATTGCATGAGTTCACTCTCAACTTTTTTTTTTAAAAAAAAAAATCTCTTTTCTTTTACATCAAAATGCAAACGGTGGTCTTTAAAAGCCAGCTCACTTAAAAGAAAAGCAGACACCTAATTTGGGAAAAATAAGTCCTAGCAAAAAACTTGAAGAACCAGATCAGGTTTCTTGCCATTGTCAGAAGTCTGGAAAATTACGACTGTAACAAAAACTGCTGCCAGAACTGCAGTGGAAGCACGCGTTGGGTGAAAAGAGCCATTTCCCCCAAGCCAGGCAGCAAACCGGAGCCACCCAGCCCTGTGCCTGCTCCGTCCCCGTCCGTCCCTGCCAGGACACCAAAAGAGGTGGCAGGGGGACTCCGTCCTGCTGCGGGATGCCGGCGGGCGCGTGGAGGGTGATGGTTTTTGGGTGCAGAGCCATTATTTCGGTCTGCTTTATTCCTGCGCTGACACCGTGCCCAGACCCGGCTCTGCCAGAAGAGGCTTGGCTGCGCTGGGAAGGCGTCAAAGCCAGCTCGGCTGTGGAAAGCAGAGAGGACAGCACGGCCTTCCCTGGGACTGTCACCGCTGCCAGGCTGCGGGGCTGCAGCTCGGGGGATGCGCTCTGCACCAAATCCCCGTTGATAGCACACCGGCTTCCCCGGTGTCGCTGTCAGAAAGCCACGGCCGCGACGGGGCCAGGATTTTCTCCTTGCCCAGTGCCTGCGTCAGGGCCCTCGCAGGGAGGTGAGGGGGTGAAGGCAGGCGGCAGGATTTAGGGTATGGGGCCGGCTCCCTCGTGTAGTGCCCACGGCCACCTCCTGCCCCTCCGCCAGGGAGAATTCTGGTTTTAAAGCACAGCACCAAGAGAAAGGGAAAACGGGACAGGCGCAGGACCCCAGCTGTGTGTGTCCCCCTCGATCTTCACAAAAATCGGTTGGGGTATAAAAAACCCCAAACCGAGCGTGATCTAACAAGCACTGCCGTGGGCTTCCAGGCCTGTATTCAAACGTTCTCCGGCACCCTCCCCTGCCAACAAACTCGGCTGTGAGCCACTGGGGCACCGCAGCACCGCGCCCTGCCAGCAGCAAGCCCCGACAGCCGCCAGGCCCGCTGCGGGCCGCGCGCACCCGAAGCCCGGCTCCTGCCTCCGCACGGGCACCGGGGGAACCGGAGGGACCGGGTTCACCGCCCGCAGGCCTGGAGGAGGCTCTGGCTCCGCGCACGGCGGTGTGTGTCCCGGCACGGAGCGGGGCGGTGGTGGCACGGTTGGGGCCTCCTGGCCCCCAGACGCAGCCCAGCTCCCCGTGGAGGCCGCTCACTCGGGTCTGCTCCCATAGACACAGCATGTTGGGGGGGGTTCTAGGGGTGCCCGCAGCCCCCGTTCTGCTCTCCCGGACTGTGGGCGTTGAGCTTGGTAAAACGCCAAGGCATGGCCAAAATCTGTCTTCAAAGCTCTTGAGGCTGATGTGCCATCTTGAGCCCCATCCCGTTGTCACCGTCCTGCTGCGGGGGCACCCAGGGGCATATAAACCCCTGCGTACATTATATCACTCCAACTACACGTCACCGTACCCAAAACAAGAGGAAAAACATTTTTTTTTAACACAAAAACGTTTATTTCGAGAGCCCCAAACCGCGTGGCTCCCCACGCAGCAGCACCAGCAGCACCGGGCGCTCCCCGGCACGCAGCCCCCGGCCCCAGCCCCGGCCTCTCCGGGGCGCTGCGGAGCCGGCCCGGGGCCTCCCGGAGCCTCCCGGGGCCGGGGCCGGGGCCTCTCGGAGCCTCCCGGGGCCTCCCGGGGCCGGGGCCGGGCGGGGCGAGCGCGGGCGGAGCGGGGCGGAGGAGGCGGAGCGCGGTGCCCGGCCGCCCGCTC
>NC_048900.1:30555439-30575882 GCF_011077185.1 Oxyura jamaicensis | reverse complement strand
AGCCGGGGGCCGGGGGCCGGGGGCCGGGGCCGGGCCCGGGGCGGTGGCGGCCGGGCAGGGCAGGGCAGGGGCGGCGGCGCCGGGAAGCGGCCCGCGGGTGGGCCCGGCCTCGGGTGGGCCTGTAGCGCCTGGAGTTTGTAGCTGGTTTTTTTTGTTTGTTTGTTTGTTTGTTTTTGTTTGTTTTGTTTTTTTTTGCTGCTTTTTGCTGCTTTTTAATATTTTTTCTTCCCCGTCCCGGCCGCGCTGTGCTGCCTCTGCGAGGGGCCCTGGGTGGGGAGCAGTGCGTGCCGGCCCTGCTGGGGCTGTGGGGAAGGCTGCGCGGGGCTGGCAGCGGGCTGCGACTGCAGGCTGGCCTCGCGAACTTTAAGTTCTGCCCCACGCTGAGATTTGTTTGGTTTGGGGCAAAAAAAAAAAAAAAAAGGCAAACGTGCCTGGCCTGCCCAGCGTGGCTGCGCAGCGCACGGCATCGCCCGCACGGCCTCGCCCCGCCGGCCGCGTGTGTGCGGGAGGCTCCCCAGGACGACGGTGCCGAGGCCGGGACCGGGACCCGGCGCCGTGATGCTGGGCCGGGACGGGGCCGTCGCCACGCTCGGGGGTCTGCAGCGGGACGGGGAGGCCGCAGGGGGCTGCCCGGCTGCCCCAGGAGGGCAGCGCACGGTTTGGGTAGCGCCGCGTTGAGTTGGGAGCAATCCGTCAGGCTGCTCGCCGGCCCTTCCCGGGGCTCATCGCATCCTAACGAGTTGCTCGTTAGCATTTATCTCGCTCGCAAGTTCGTTTAGGAGTGAAATTCTGTGAGTAAATACTGGGCTCCGGGCGGCAGTAGTATCTTGTGCTGCTCCCGTACCACTGAATGGGATTAAGGGATTAGCACGCGGTTAATGACTTCTCAGTCCCGGGTTCCATCCTCGCGCTGAGCGTGTTACAGGAATTCAGGGTGTCTTTAATCAAGCGCTAAAGTGGCAGATAAATTCGGAAGGGAAGCACCTTGGAGGGCTGAGCCTGGCAGTAAAGCTGGCTGGTGTGGTTACACAGCTGATGGGACCACCTTCACCGCTAACGAAGCACTCGTGCTGCTCAGAGACATCGAGGGCCCCCAGACAGCAGTCGCCGCTGATCGGCATCACCACCAGCATCCCCGACCCCTCACCAGCATCATGTTTTAACACAGCCGTTGCGTTTCAGGCACTGCTGCTGTTTCAGATCTCTGTGGCTACGTAACGACTCTTCCATGAACGCTGGCAGTTCGTTTCTTAGGCTGTGTTCCTCCAAATACTCGGAATACTTGAGCCCAGGTCACGAGAAGGTCCTCCGTAGCGCAGAGGCGTGGGAGACGCAGGCAGTCGGGCTCCACAATGCCTCCGAGTGTTCTTGAGATCCTCAGCGAGCGCCACGGCTCTTCCGGCTGGGAGCGCGCTTTCTTCCCGAACGCACCGTCTTGTGATGAGGCTCGTGGCAAAAACAAACTCAGACCGCTGCGGAAGTCCGCGGGGCGTCCCCTACGTCCCCACCGCGGGCCGTCTCGCTTCATCCCCCTACCCGGGCGGAGATCTCAGCGCGAGCCGTCCTCGTGGGGGCAGAACGAGGGACTTCCGAAGCAGTCTGTAATTAGCTCCGAAACTCGCCCCGACGCTACCGGCCAGATTATTTGGCAGCGTTCTTCGAAGGCTTGTATTTCTGCAACTAGGTCGGCGTCTGCCTGCCCCAGGAAGGAGCGGGGCTCTCGGGTCTCGTGTTCCAGCACAGAAAACCCCTTATCTCGCCGAGATAGGCTTCGGCAGTAAAACTTTCCCTGGCCTTGATGAGAGCAGAAAGCGAGTTCCCCAGATCTGGAAGGGAGCTGTGGGCTTGCCGTTTCTTGGGAAGCTGGAGCTGCAGATGTTGGGTGGCTCTCGGGATTTGCTGCGAGTTAATCGCGGCCGGAACCGCGCAGCTGCTCCCTGCGTTTCGTGCTGTTGCACAACGAGCCCTCGTTCTTCTGAACCCCGGCACTGACGCTGCGTTTGCCACGGTGCTCTCCTGAAATCTGTTGGGGATCACAGGAGGGAGGGAGAGGAGAAAATCCTGAAGGCACGAGCAGAAGACTTTTGCTCTGCGTTCCCTAAGGATTAATGAGAGGGAGCAGAAGTAATTATAGAAGTCCTCAAAGCTACGGGAGAATTCTCGGGGGGTGGGGGGGGGTTCTGGAGGTAGGTAAAGCCAGATGGGCAGAGGAAGGCACTGTTTGGTGTTAAATACGGACAAATGGGTAGCACGGCAGGCTGCAGGAAGGCAGATTCAGACAGCTGCCTGCCGAATAACTTGGCAGGCTGGGGGTAACGCCAGCAAGCCCCATTTACTGCCTCGCCTGCCGTGTCTTCTCCAGCGGGCCCCTGCGCAAGCAGAGCTTTCCGCAAGCAGCGGTCAGGCGCTGGAGCCGTGCAAGGCTCTCCCCAGGGCACCTTCCAGCTGCGTGCCCGCATCCGCTGCGCCCTCAGCCCTTGTGGCCGGCCGGGTGCGTGGAGCTGCCGGGAGGCGCCGGCCGCTCTGGGGCTCTGTCTTCACCCCTGTGAGCGTTGGGTGAAGCAGGCGGGGTGTTGACACTCGTCCCCTGCCCGTGGCATCGTCCCCAGCCTCGTGCGCGTGGGGCCGGGGCTGGCTTCCTGCCGGGCGGCTGCAGGGCGTTCTCCTGGGTTAGAAAGGGAAGGTGTGGGCAGGGGATCGGGAAACCTGTTGTTGGAGTCGGGCTTGCAGAGCAGGAACTGCGTGCGGCGGCGCTGGGCGGGTTGGAAAGCCTCGCGGGCAGCGGCTCCGTCCTGACGGAGGGGTGTGAGAGCTGGGAGGGCTTTGGGCCGCCGTGGGGCCGCCTGTCTCCTGCAGCACCGCCGCCCCGCACGGCCCCCGGCCTTCCCTGGGGTCTCCTGCCTCCGGGCATCTTCCGAGCGGCCCCAGCAGCAGCACGGCGGGGTGGTGGCCCCGAGCACTCGGTTGCTGCAGCAGCGTCTGCAGCAGTTCTGAAATGCAGACCCGTGCTGCTAAGAAGAAATCCCCCGGCCCGTGGCCACTGCAACAGTTCCGCTGCTTTCCTGTGCCTCGTGTCCCAGGACAGCTGCAAAGCTCTCCCGGCACCGACTGGGTGTATTTGACAGAAACAAGGCGACCTGAACTGTTCATAATCGCCAGCTTCGGTTTCAGATCGGTTATAGCGTAGGAAGCCTGGCTGCAGCGGGCCCTCCCCTGAGCCGGCTGCCCCTCGTGGGTGGTGTTTGCGTTTCTGTCCTGTCCTCTCAGGGCCCCGCGCTGGAACTCCCCCAACGCTCGGTGCAGCCTCTGCGCTTCTGCTGCCTCTGATGTATCTGCGGACGCCTTTTAGGTTAATAAAAGAGGAAGAGGCTCTTTGCAAGGCCATTCAGCATTTCGGTGAGCAGCCTGGGCACTTCCAGCAGAAAATTTCCTCTCTGGTTTTAAAGTAAAATCAGACCGATACAAAAGGTCGGAAATGCGTGGTTGGGTTTTCTTTCTGTGCTGCCGCCTTACAGTGACGTGCAAGAAGGTCTGCCCAGGGTGGCTTACAGCTAATGTTAGAGTAAAAGGGGTTCTCCTGAAGGACCCCCTGCAGCAGCGCCGTGCAGCTCGGTGTTTTCAGAGCCTGCTGAGGGCAGGGCGGCGCGTGGGGGCGTCCCGGGGGGTGCTGAGGATGGGTCCTTCAGCTGTGCAGCCTCGTAGGTAAGAATTACTTCAAAGCAGACAAAAAGCTAACTGCGTTGTTTGTTTTTTGTCCAAGCCACGCCTGGGTCGGTCGAGACGCAGGAGGACGTGTGAGGGCCGTCGTGGCGGCGTTACGGAGGAGCCGTCCCGGCTGCCGCCGGCGTCGTGGCGGGGAGCGTCCCCGCAGGAGGAGGCTGCAGGATGGGGCTGCCCTCTTCTCTCAGCTGTTAGGGAGTGACAGGCTCGGGCAAGCATGGTTTAGCCAGGCTGAAGCACCACGGAAGTAGGTAAGATTGTGTTTGTGTATAGATCTGGGTTAGCGCCGAGCTTGTAAAAACCTCTCGGGCGTCTCGCAGCTTGGAAATGAAACCTTAGAAGGAAGAAAGCGTGCGTCCCGAAGCACCCGCGTGTGGGCTCCTCCGAGCGATCCAGCGTTCGCCCTGCCCTCTCCCTTCGGCTGTCCTGAACCTCGGCGAGCGCAGCTGGCAGAAGCGATCCTCGGGAAAGCTGTGCTGCCGCGGGGCGTGCTCGAGGGGAATGGAAACCGACATCGGCACGGATCTGTCTGCGCGTACCGGTGACGCAGAAGTCCAGGAGGCATCGATTTCCGAATCAAAATCGTGACAAGAGGATCCCTGACTGAAGTCACCGGGAAGCGTCTTAGTCTCAGCTCTCTAAGCGAGCGCCATGGGCAGATTTTAGGTTCAAACCAAAGAAGTCGGGCGTTCGGGTCTCCGCTCGGAGCTGGGATGAGCAGAAGGCAGTTTTGGCCGCCTGGCCGCCGTCTTCCCGGCTGCACCTGGTTTGTGTCGCCGTGAGGCTCGGGGGGGGGTTGCCCTGAAAGCGGGGCTGGTCCCGCCGCAGCCGGTGCTGGGCCCCCGACCCGCCTCCTGCTCGTCCTGCTGCGCGCACGTTCGAGCTGCTTCTGGTGCTGTCCCAAAACTTGCTCGTTTCAGACAGTTTTCAGGTGGGCAGAGGACTCCTCCTCTCGCTGCAGTGCAGAACAGAAGCTCGTTGCCCCTAAACCCCCGTTCTGTGCCGCGTGGCTCTCCGTGGGCGCACAGGTTGGGTGCGTGTGCTTCATTTCCTTGCTGTGTGTGAGAAGCACGGGTTCACAGCTGGGATAGCGACGCTTCCTGCAGCGGGGCAGTCTCTCTTCGGATGCAGTTCATTTTTTTTTACTCCTCACGATGATTTAAACAGCAGCTCTCACCATTTGAGCGCCGCTGGGAAGAGAGGTGTGCTGTATTACCGGGACTGTGCCGGCAGAGCCAGCCCCGCATCCCTTCACCCCGCCTCTCAGCAGCGTTGTGGCTTCGCCCCACACCAGGGTGGCACGCCTGGGAGTCTGCTCTGTGTCTCCTCCCTCCCAGGACTCGTAAATCCTGTGGCTAATTGCGCTGCTTGGCTGGTTACTGACCTGCGCCAGGGCTCGGAGCCAGGCCTCCACCGGCCCTCGGCAAATGGGGCTTGGGTTTTGTCCAGAAAGTGTGGGCGGTGTTCCCGGCTCCTGCCGGGCCTTGGTTAAGGAGTTGTTGGTGTCCGGCTTCTTCCTCAGGCCGAAGGCAGCCGGGGTGGGTGGTCAGCGGCTGGCACCGTGCTCGAAGAGAAGCAGAGGTAGACGAATTTGCGTTGTAAATGACAGGAAAGGTGAAGGTGCTGATTACCGGTCAGGGCTAGGTGCCTGCTCGCTGGCTGCACAACCCGAAGGTGTGCTGCACGCCCCCGGGTGCCCCCCGGCTCGCACCGAGCGTGCACGCAGCCTTCGGGCAGAGTCAAGGTGGCTAAAAAAGCAACCTGGCCTTGGGAGTGCAGGCCCCGCTCTCACAGCAGGTGGGTCGCCTTAGGATCACCTCTCCCAGCATCGAGGCGGGCTGGTGTTCGTGTCACGGGTGTGTTTGAAACAAACAAACCCCCTGTGATCCTCAGGCGCCCGTCAGTCGCCGGCATCCATCCGTAGGGTGCTTACCTGCGCGTACCGGTCCCCTCGTTCCACTCCCGCTCACGAACACAGCTCGGGGAACTGCTGCCCTCGAATCGTCGGCGTTTGAGTGCTGTCGGCTAACAGGAGCGGTAGGTGCAAGGAACGTCAGAGGAGGGTGTTAAATACAGCCCGCTCTGCGTCTGCTGATCTCACAACAGCGAACAGCGTCTGGAGCAAGAGGTTTAGGCTTTTAGGGCTGGCTGGGAGGCAGCCCAGGGGAACCAGCCCCTCATGGCCGTGCTCTCGGGAGGGGGAGCAGAGCTGGGCGGAGGGGAGGCTTGAGGAAGGTGTTCTGGGGGCGGGCAGCTCAAAATGCCCCAGTCCTTGTGATTAGGATTAAACCCCAGGTGCTCGCTCCTCTTTGCTTCGGCTTTCTTGCACTACTTACAGTTGTTTTCCTCTGTTCCAGGCTCGCTGCACAAATAAAATCCAAGCAAGGCGGACGGGCGTCAGGGCTGCCTATGTAGGTGAGTGTCCAGCACACACTCGCTCCTTTCTTCCATTGCAGGACACCAAACGGCGCGGCGAGGCCCAAACCCCTGTGATTTCATTTCATTCTGGAGTAGCACAAACACCCAACACTCTTGGCAGAGGGCCCCAGCGTGTGGCACGTGCCTGCCCGTGTTCCTCAGGCTGTGGCCGTGCTCCGGGCAGCGCCGTGCCAGCAGCGGCTGCTCCTCCACCATAACCCCCAGCCGACTTGGCGTTGAGCCCGGGGGCAGAAATGCTGTTTTGAAAGGCTTGCTTGTCCCGCGGAGGCCGGGGCTTTCCTTGGGGCTCCCTCAGCTAGCGAGGGGTGGCATGGAACCCTCCGTGACTCCGGTATTTGTTGAAGTGCGTTCGTAATTACCCCTTTTCTCAAAATAACCCCTCGGATAAATTCCTGCAGCCGAGCAGCTCGCGTGCTGCTTGGCACCCCGTTAGTGACTTTGACCCGGGAACCTTGGAGCTCTCTGCCGAGCATCTCCCACCCTCCTCTCCGCTTTGTCTCTCTTCCAGACGAAAGAATTCGCTCAAGGTCACGCAACCTGCGGCTGGGCTGCATCTCGTGACTCCCCGTCTGGAGCGTTGACCGCGGACCGTTCCCGCGTTACATGCGGTAAGACCAGCTGATCTTGGTACAGCCCACGTCGCTCTGCACGTTTCTGGAGCTCGTTTTTGTCTTTTTCTCTCGTGCACAAGCGGGGCAGTGCTGCCCGGGGGAAGCTGCGCCCCTGTTTGGCACGGAGCAGGTTGCCTTTCCCCGCGGCATCAGGACTTCTCAGGTGTCTTTCAAAGAAACCTGCATCTGGAAGTGAGTTCTCATGGCTTTAATTTATGCTGAAGGTATAAAAAGCCCAGGCAGTAAAAACACAGAGGAAAATAAAAGCAGGTTTTTCCACCGCTCCTTTCCCAACAAGCAAATCGGGCTCGTCACAATCACGTGCTGGGAGCCTGACTTCGAAATCCCACGTAACAGCCCGGACGCAGTCAGCAGGGCTGAGCTGCGCTAAGTGGTGAGACGGAGCCAGTGAGGGAACGAGGCCTTAACAGAGAGCCCAGGAGGCCAAATGCAACTGAAGATCGTGGCAGCTGTCTGGTTTTCATTTCGGATTATCTGGGGGGTTTTATGCATTTTAGAAGGACTAATTAAGAGATTGGCACTACTGTTTGTAATTTAAAGAAAAGGCCAACTGCAGCACTTGCTCTGAGAGGTTGTCCTTGCTGTCTATTTCTTGTTAAGAAAGTGATTTAGAAACACGCTGACGTGTGCCGTAATCCAACCAAACGGGACAGGACTGAGGCGGGCCAGTCCCCCTTACACCTCTCTCCTCTCCTACATCTCTGCCGTGGCAGACCCCGTCTCCGATTTACTTCGGGCTCACCTCACCTGTCAAATCGGCGCGTGTGCGGGTGCACAACAGCCCAGCCAGTCTGCGCAAAACAGGAGCTCCTGTGCCCGGCAGAAGAGGCCGGCTCTTCTGGGGCACCTGCGTTGCCCCGATCCCTGCAGCTGCTGGCAAGGAGTTGATGCTGTCCGCTGCAAACAGCGCGTGCTGGGTGCTGCAGCTGCCGTCTGCTTTAGCTTTCTGTGCGTGATAGCGCGATCCGTCAACGCCCGAAGGGGTTGTTACCCTCTGGGCAGGATCTTGCTTCCTTTTACCCAAACCAACCTTTGTTTTCTAGTATATATAAAGCTTGAGTCCTGCGACTGTAAATCTGCCCCGATGCAGGTTTAACGATTCAGCCCAGGAAGCCTCTGATGCCGCTGCCAGCAGTAATCGTTGGCAGCAGGCAGGGGCAGGACCCCCGGGGTTTGCATCAAGGGAGCTGGGCTTAGGGCAGCAACGCGCACGGGTGCGCTGAGCCCTCTCCTCGCAGGTAGGATGGTTAGAGAGCCCCTTCTGTCCGCGCTGGGTCCTGCTCCTTACGCTGCTGTTTGAGGAGGGCAGGCTTCAGCTGTGTTCCCGCTCGCCAGGGCTTGCTTCCTGCTGTGTCTGGCAGGAGGAGGAGGCTCAGCCGCTGCGTTCCCCTCCGCCAGGCGTCTCGCCCTGCTTTCCACTGGGTGTCAGTGCGGCCCCACGCAGGGCTGGGCGCCTGTATGCCCGTCCATCCCTCTGTCCGGCCCTGGGGCAGCCCCACGGGTGCCGTGCTGAGGGTGCTGCTCCCTCTGCCGAGCCACGCAGCCGGCTGGAGGAGGAGCGCACACGTCCCCTCCGTCGGGTGCTTTCTGCTCAGGGCCGCACCTGGGACTTGGGAGCTGTGGATGGGACAAGCAGCGCTGCCCAAGAGGTGGTCAGGTAAATCCTGAGGGTGTCAGCTGTTCTCCCTCCCCTTCCTCCGCACCATGTCTTCCCATCGTGTACCACACTTGAAACACGTCCTGGCTTCCCAGCTCTTCATCAATCCATGCCGCGCTCTCGGTGCACGGAGACGCCGCAGGCTCCAGAGCAAGCCCTGTCCCCCTCCAGGCGTGCTCCAGTGCAAAGCAGCAAGCGACTTGGCTGACGGTCATGCCAAGAGTTCTCCCCTCAAGAGGTTCTTCCCTCGAGGACTTGTGAATTAAAAAAAAATCAAGGCCATGAAATACACAAGCACGGAGATCTGGGGATTTTCTGACCCTTGGGCACAGCTGCGTTCTGCGCGCTGCTCCTGTCGCGCTGTGGTGTGCCCTCCAAACGGGGTTGTTTATTTCAGCCCCCAGCTGTGCCCTTCGGTGCCAGCACCGGGCTTCTTGGCGAGGACTCAGGGCTGCTGGCAAGTCGGAACAGACCCGGCGCAGAGCAGCCACGGCTTCCCACTGGAAAACCAGCCACAGCGTTCAGGTCCCAGCCCGGCCCGCAGCTTCCAGGCTCCCAGGCGGGTACCTGGGCACACGGCACGTGCTGAAGCGTTCGCAGTGCACGGAGCCTGCAGCAGCTGAGCCCTCAGCGCTGCGAGCCTCCCGGGGCCGGAGGGGGAGCGAGCAAAACCGCTGAGCTCGGAGGTAGGAGCGAGCTCTGGCCTTTTATTCCTGTTAGCCCTGGAGAGGCTGGGGAGGTGAGGGGAGAGGGGCGGCTGGATGTGGGTTGGCCTGGCGTGTTCTTACCGAATTGCCTGCAGAGCTGCGGCGGGGTGCCGGGGTGCCAGAGAGGACGGTGCTGGGGGTAAGGTCACCACGGCTCAAATCCCAGGCGCCGGCCGAGCCTCCCTGGGGCAAAGCACCCGTGGTCGGCACCCCGCAGCGGTCAGCGCCCCGCAGGGCGCGGTGCTGTGCGGGCTGACACCGTGGCAAACCCGTGGCTGACCGCCTGAAGGCTGCGCGCACCTTGCACGCCTCTAAATGTCGCGGTTCTTACCGCTGCCAGCCTGTGTTTGGTTTAATCTCCTTTACTGATCTGCAGTTTTGAGTTACCCGGCTTGAAAGCTCCTTTCCTTCCCGAGGAGCAGCAAGGAGACGCCCGCCTGACCCTCGTGCAGCTGTTGCGGCCGAGCTGCCTTTACGTAACACGGGCGGCGCGGGGCTGCCGTGCTGGGCTCTAACGGTGCCGCTTAATTACATCGAGCTCAGCGGGTGGCCCCACGCTCCTGGAGCCAGGGGAGTACAAAGGACAGATCGGGCTTTAATTATCCCGGCCGGAGCTCGGCCTTAATGCCCAGCTGTGTACCTGCTGCATCTTAACCTCCTTGCTGACAGCCTGTGGGAAGAAGTAGGGCAGTGCCTTAAAAACGGGGTTCTTGGAGGGAGGAGAGGCAGCTCCAGCTGGCCGTAGCCATTTCTCTTCTTACTTGGTAAAAAATGCTGTTGGTGGTCGTCCCTCTCCCATAATAACTTCATCCTAGACCCTCGCTGCGTGCTCAGAAGAGCTCGTGGCATTTCTGTACATGCAGTGCCCTGGGCTGTGCCCCTTTGGAGAGCAGCACGGACTGGGAAGGTGCTCTCCGGGGGCAGGCAATGCTATCCTTGCGTGGTGGAGGAGCCGAGGCGCAGTAACGTCCAGGGCAGGGGGAAAGGACTGGTGGAAGCGGGCACAAGATGACCACGAGCTCACGGCAGCGTGTGCCATGGTACGTGGTGGGCTGCGGGTCCCGCTGGAGGTAACGGCTTCTGCCGCAGAAGCTGATCTCTGATCTGGCAGCGATCCACCCGCCCGCACCTTCCTGCTCCTGGAGGCTCCTCGTGTTAGGAAGGGGGAAATCACAACGGCACGGTGTGCTCAGGGCTGCAAGCAGAGAGAAGCCCGGGCTGGGCGCGCCGAGCTGCGTGCTCTGCCCTGTTGGGCAGCTCGTGGTGGCACTGGGGTTTAGACAGCAGCACCCTACAAGAATCCCCGCAGCCTGCGCCGTTGGCAGCGGTTTGTTTAACACAAAAGTCCCCCCGGCGGCCGGGGACTCGGGGAGGCGGTACGGGAGCTGACCCAGTTGTTGGCAGATCTCCGCAGGAGGGGTTCGGTAACCCTAGGAGGGCCATTAGAGTAATGCTGCTCGTTTGTTTGCAGGGCAGGAGGTGCAGCAGGTTAATTTTCTAATGTTACATGTTTTTAAAGCGTCCAATTTGCTAATGCAGCTGGGCGGTTGGGGAAATAAGCACGGGAACTTCGGTAACGAGGCCGTTTGGGAGAGGAGGGGGCACTCGGTGGCAGGGGCTCTGTGCTGGGGGCACGGGGAGCAGGGGTAGCACGAAGCCTGCGGCTGCCAGCGGAACGGGAGGGGGTGTGCTGGCCTTGTGCTCTGCCGTGACTGCTTTTAGCCCTTGTGTCTTTAAAACTGCAATGCCAAAATCAGAGGGACCGGCAGCTGCGGAGCTGTCCCACTCCCGGGGGTGGGATACGTGGATGTAAACAACAGGTTGCTTTTTGTTTGCTGGGCCGGCAGCACGGGGGCCAGCTCCTGGAAATGCCCGTTCCACCAGGACAGAGGCCTCGCCGGGGGGGCACTGCCCGGAAAGAAACCCTCCCCTTGCTCTCTCGGCACCCCTCTCCCTGCCAGCGCTGGGACAGGGTCGTTCTGGGCTTACGAAGCTCTGCTTTTGTGTCCACGGTGACCACCCGGCCGCTGCTGCGTGAGCCTCCCCGGCTAGCTGGGCTGGCCGTCGCCGACTGGAAGTGGAAAAGGCTCCTTCGTGTGACTCACAGGTCCACGGGGTTAACGTGCCACGGCTTTTGCCTCGAATTCCTGGGAGCGTTTCCGCTTTGATTGCATCTGACAAGTAAGGCGCAATGCATTCAGCATGCACCTCCGCCCCCTTGCCACTTCCAGCGACCGGCATGCCCAGTAACTTGCCCTTTCCCAGCAGCAAAGCGAAGCACCCGAAGATAAACCCTGTGACCAGGGTATGACGACTCCGGACCCGTGCGTGTGTCACTCAGCTTCGCTCCTGCCCTCCAGCACCTCACGGGCTGGATCCCCCAACACGCCTGGTAATATTTGGGCGCTACCAGCGCCGGCGACTCAGCACGCCCAGCGCTCGCTGGGGGCCGCATCGCCGTGATGAGCACGAGCCTGGCTGCAGCACGGCGCTGCGCAGGGCCTGGCCGGCCGGTAACTGCGAGCTGGTGGTGGTGTGCACGCAGCCGTTGGGACACCGCACGTCCCCTCCTGTCCTGGTGCCTGCAGCACAGCCGGACTTCGCCCCCCGGCCGGAGCTGCTCCCTGCGCGCCATCCCCGCCCCGGCGCTGGCTGACTCACCGCGTGGCTGCCTCGCCTGCTGCCTCTCCGGGCCTGCCTCCGATTAGGGCTGGAGCAGGCTTGCAGCGCTGCAGGGCGAGCTGCTGCCATGCAGATGGCCCTGCCTGCCTTCCTGCCTGCCTTCCTGCCTGCCTTCCTGCCTGCCTTCCTCCTGCTCGGCAGGCGGCTTCCACGCTCACCTGCGTGCGCCCAGGGGCTGCTCGTGGTGCGCAGCCCGGTGGCAGCGTGGCCGCATCCCGGCCCCAGCAGCAGCTCTCAGGCTGTGTGCGCAGGGTGCTCCCGCTGCACCTCCCGGGGCTGCCGCCCCACGGGCCGAGCACTGCAAGGAGCCTCCCCTCCTCCTCCTCCTCCCCGATTTTTGCTTTGGGAATTTTGCTTCGGGAAGCGAGGGGCTCGTGGGCGGCCGAGATGCAGGTACTGACCCGGCTGTGGCAGCAGCCACCTGCACGGCCGTCCTGCTGCACGCTGCCACGACTCGGCTGCCCAGTGCCCTGCCCAGGGGCACGGGGGGGCTCCTCTGCTCACGTTTCTGTAGCTTTGCTGCAGCTCCACCCGGGCAGCCTCACGCAGGATGCCGGGCTGGGCATGCCCAGGGTTCGTGCTGCAAGTGCAGCGCCTTCCCGCAGCCACCTGGAGCCTCGTCTGCCGCAGAGCACTTGCTTGGCACCGTGATCTTTGAACTGGCACATGTTTAAAGCCTCTGAACGTGGAAAAGCACTTCCCCCGCTTACCCCGGCGTTGGCACTCGGTGTGCGTGCGGCATCTGAACCAGTTCTGCTCCGCGCCTGCCTCCTCCCGGCTGCACGCACCAGGAGAGCAGCCAGGAGCCCAGGAGGCGGCTGCTCAGCGGCCACACGGGTCGGGGAGACTCATGAGAGCGCTTTTACTGCTTGTCCTGGGAAACAGGATCGCAATGATAGGACCAGGGACTGCCATCCCTCCAGCCTGCGTGCGAGCAGGAGGCATCGCTCATGCCTTGCGACCACCGTGAGCCAGGGCAGTCCTCCCGCGTCCTGCCTGCACAGCCGCTCCTGGCCCGCGCTCGGGGAGGCTCAGAAGCTGCCCCGTGCCCTGCTGGTGGTTCCCCGGGGGCTGCACGAGGCAGCTGGGAGCTGCGGAGCGTGAAATACCTGTTGGTACGGCCCTCGTGGTGCTTCTCGCTGCTGCATCACGAGCTGCTTAACCCAAAGTTAATCACCTGAGCTTGGTTAATCATTTCAAGATGTCTTTAATGGATACGAAGCTGGGAGCTGATTTCTCCAAGCCAGCCGGTGCGATTCTGGAGGCGATTCTGGGTGAGCGGGCGGCACCGGCGCGGTCGGCCCCGAGCCGGAGCACTGCGGCCCCCACGGGTTGTTTCTCACCCCACGGGTGAGAAACATGAAGCTGGCGAGGAAAGGCTGGGTGCAGCCCTGGGAAGGTCCCGCTTGGCTCAAGTCTCTGTAACGCGATAAATGATTTAAGTGCAGCACCATGGAGCTGATGATTCTGGAGGATCTGTGGAAGAAGCTCAGTGCCCGTGTGCAGGGCTTGCTGCAGGAAGAGCCGGCGGTCTCACGAGGCAGGAGGCCCAAACCCGCTGCTCCTTGAACTCCTGGGGAACATGGCTCGGAGCAGCCAGCAGAGCCTTTACCTCAAGGGTTTTGCCTCTCGGTGCCTGGGCTCTGCTTGCCCCATGCTCCCCGGTCCCCGCGTGCTGCAGGCTGGGGACGTGGCTGCAGGAGGGAAGGACAGAAAAGCACCCGGGGAGCCGCTCCCCCACCACCTCGCTCAGCCACACGCGGAGCCAAGGCTCCTCCAGGAGCTTTATGGCACAGCACGCCGTGGGGTCGGGCTGTGCAGGAACCCCAGTGTGCCCCCACGGAGGACACCGGGCTGGGGCTTTGCCTTCTTACCCAGAGGAGGAAAGTCCCAGGCTGCTCTTTTTGTTTTCTTGCCTGCTGCGCCTCCGTACGTGGCCATATGGGAGCAGACGGCAGCTGGCGGGATTTCTGTGAACTTTGGCTGTCGTTTTGTGTGCGTGGTGGTTTTTTTTTTTCCCTCGGATGTGTCACAAAGCTGCTGCAGACCTGAAACAGCCCGGGCAGATGGGGCAGGGCAGGGGCGAGCCTCTGCCCTTCCTCCTGCTGCTGCGGCCGGGGGAGATGCTGCACGGGGAGCCACTGAGTGCGGGCAGCACGCCGTACAGGAGGGCTCCGTGTGCTTTTCCTGGGGGTTTCTAGTGCTGACCCTCAGCTGCCAGCTCCCATCGTGTAAAATAAGAGAAAACGTTTATTTTTCAGCGTATTGCTGTTTGCTGGTGCCTGGGCCACCTGCTGGGAAAATAACCCGCTGTCTTTCCAACAGAGCGCCTCCGGATCTCTGAAAATGTCTGGCAAAACGGCTAGCACCACCAACAACATAGCTCAGGCCCGGAGGACTGTCCAGCAGCTGAGAATAGAAGCCTCAATAGAACGGATAAAGGTGAGAGCGCATCCTTCTCACCCCTCCTTTCCTCCTGTTTTGCCCCCGGAGCGTGTGTGCCTGGGGGCGCGCCGCTCGCCTCCCTTCCCCGTTCGGAACTGGAGCTTTGTGCCTCAGCCCAGGAAACCTGAACGCAGCCAGGTGCTGGGGCTGCTCTCAGAGGTGGCCTCGGGTGCTTCGGCCTTCCACGGGCTTGCCAAATGGACCAATGCAAGTCAAAATTTTAAAAAAGGAAGAAAAAAAGCAGGTATAAGCATCCAGGTGGATGTGCTGTGTTAATTGTGAGACTTCGTCACATTCTTCCAATGGCTGCAAGCTGCATCTGCCCCTTTGTGGCACTGAAAGGAAGGTCGAGGGAACCGCTTTCCTCTACCTCAAGGCACAAAAGAAGCCCGACTCTTTTCCCAGCTGGAAGGGACGGGATGTTGGGTACGTTGGTAGTGCTGCCTGGACAGATTTTGTCTGTTTGGCTTCTCGAGTTATTGCCCGGCCCCTCCTGGAGGCCGGCAGCACAAACCTCCGAGTGCACACGGCAAAGGTGCCTCGGCCACGCCGGCTGCGGAGCGGCGTTACGCAAGGAGGGACCGTACGCAGCGTCCTAGCAAGTGTTAGTCATCCGAGGACACCTGTGGTTATTCCCCCCGGTTTTACAGGTGGTAAGTTCCTTATTACAAACCTGCCGCGTGGTCCGAACCCCTCCTGTTTAGTTTTAGTCTGCTGCAGGAGCTGCGTGAGAGCTGAGCAGTACTTTCACCGCTGCCATGACCTAACCCCAGGAAGAGCATGGCACCAGGATTCATCTCCTCCTTCTCTCTGCAGATAAAGCTGGCCCCAGCCTGACGCCCAGGCCAGCCTGGCTTTTGCAGGAAACAGGGTCTGGGCCCACACGTTGAGTGCCCAGCATCAATCTGCTCGTGCACGGGGCTTGTCCACCTCCGGGCAGCCCGCCTGGCCGCGTTGCTAATTTCGGGGAAATACCGGGCTGTTTTACGGTTTTCTTCCATCTTCCGCAGGTGTCAAAGGCGTCAGCAGACCTCATGCTCTATTGTGAAGAACATGCCAAGAAAGATCCGTTGCTAATGGGCATACCTGCCTCTGAGAACCCCTTCAAGGATAAGAAGACGTGCGTTTTGCTATAGGAGCGTTCGCGCCACCGCCGCTCTGCGACGCGGGGCAAGATGTATAGACAAATAACCTGTAAGGTACCCGCTAGTAACTCTTCCTTTTCCACGTGTATCAATGATTCCTTAAGCCTTCTAAAGCATTTCCTCTCTTCCCGGTCTTCGTTAGGAAGCAGGTTTCAAGCCGAATTAACTGCCCTCTGGGCCGAGGGAGCGGGGTCCTCGCCGTGGGCCGGCGGGCGCGGGGCCGGCCACGCTGTCAGAGCTGCCCCGGTGCCTGGGGAGCCACTCAGCTCCGGCCCCGCTCCCGAGTTCCGCAAACACCACCAAAGTTGCCTGGCTTTGCCGACAGAACAGGGACAGGTCGGGAATCCCAATTAACCACCGTTTATTTCAGTTTTTTAACTCGCGGGCATGCGCGGAGCAGGGAGCGACACCTGCCTGGGTAACGCAGAGCCGCGCGCGTGCACGGACACACGGCCAAGTGCATTATTTAGCAACAGCTGCCTTGAAAAGCATTGTAGCAACTGCTGGCGAGCTCCAGCGACTCATGCCTACGTCTCCGTTACGCCTCTTTCTCCTGACGAGGATTTGTAAGTGTAAAAGTGTCCGGAGTCAGATCTCTGAGGGGCTTTTCGTGGCTCTTCAAGAGGAGCTGAAAAAGCAGAGTTCTCAGCTGCGGTTCAGCTCAGTTCTGCTTTTCTGCTTTCTCTAATTAAAGCTCTGTGTTGGTGTTAAAAAAAAAAAGCTGTCAAAAGAATCAAAGGCTGCAAGCTCACGTTTCCCCGGCCTGGTGGCGGAGGTGTGGTTCTGTCACTCCTAGCCTCGTCTGTGTTCCGGACAGGGGGGCAGAATTTGGCTCTCTTTTAAATTCCTTTTTAGAGGGGGGAAAAAAATGCCAAATTGTATCCAGATTGTGGTTATGCAAATATAACCGGGGAGCCCGTCCATCGATGCGTGATTTTATATATACACAGTAAAAACCTCCGTGTGTGTGTGTGAATAAACTTTAGTAGGATATTTATACAAACCCTGCGTATTAGCAGAAAACTTGGAGGGGATTTGAAACAATCCCTCCTCTAGCTGGCTACCAGAGCTCTTTGTCTCTCCCTGCAGCCAGTGGCTCGGAGCCTGCAGTCCTGATGGGCCCTAACCGTGCGTTCCTGTAATGATGCCTACAGAACTTGTTAACCCCTCGTAATTTACTGCCTTACGTTGCCTATTTGTCATTTCTATATTAAATTATATACGCACTGTTGATAATAGATGGAGAAATGGTATCTTTGTTTACCGAGCCCCTCTGAGCAGCGGTTCACAAAGCCGGACACGAGCTGGCTGGAGGAAAGCCGTGCCGCTTGTTCTCTGCTCACCTTCAAATTATTCTTATAACTATTTTGCTAGCGACAATTTCAGAACAGTAACACTGAGGTTCTTTTCCTCTCGTTTCATAAGGCACCTAGCTGAGAACAGCCCTTGGCTGTGCGTGGGTGGAAAGGGCCAGGGGCACCAGGGGGCCCGAGCGGGCCGGGGGCGAGGGGAGGCTGCCCGCAGGGGGTTCTGCGAGCCTCCTGCCCGCAGCAACCCGTGGCGGGTCCAAACTCCCCGCCCCAACCAAGGCAAGTTGTCTAGACACAAAGATGTTGTTTTTTTAATGTTGTTTTTTTTTTTTTTTTTTTCCCTGTGTTCACCCTTAAAGCAGGAGCCAGCAGTGACGTGGGGCCCAGCTCGCCCCGCTGGGCTGCCGGTGTCCGCCCTGCACCTGGAGCTGCGCAGCCCCCGTCCTGCCCCTCGCTCAGCCCCGAGCACGAGGCTCCTGACCTCGTACTCCTAATGCAGGCGTTTGGCACAGCGCTGCCGGGGGCTCGGTTGCTGCTCGCGCTGCTCCCCGGGTGTTTCCCATGCCCTGCCCCGGGGGGCTGCTGGAAACGCATCGTGTCCTGCAGACCTGCTCCCTGCCAGCTGCATTTTTCTGCTGCTTCGTGCAATTTTGAACCCTTGGCAGCTGTGGGGCGAAGATTTATCTCAGTATCTCCCTCGTTCTTGCTTACACGTTAGGAGGATTGTCTGTGGGTGCGATGCGTGGTCAGAGACACGGGATGCACAGCACCATGCTGTGCACCTTCAGGTGCCTCTCGGTCCAGGCAGACCACCCGGGAGTGACAGCCGGCACGCAGGGGGCTGCTCCTGACAATTTGCCGTGTGGCTGTTGGGGTAACCTCTGGGCTTTTACCCGCAGGACATGGGGGGTGTACGCCCCCCCCCCCCCCAGCTCCGTCCCCACTTGTAACTTTGCTCTTTCGGTGTAACTCCAGGGGAAGCACAGGAATTGTGGAATCCTGAAGGAACGCGGACCCTTCACTGGCACAATGAAAAAGGAGAAACGAAGCCGTTGCCGTGGCCAGCAGCCGGGGGTTCTGGAGGGGCAGGATGGGTGCTGCCAGCAGCTCTCAGCGGCTGCCCGGAGCCATGGCCCTGCCTCTCGGTGCTCCCACCTCGAGTCCCTTACGTCGGGGGACCCGCCACCACCCCAGCGTGTGCACTGGTCTCCTGCCCCACCGGCTAAGCACCCAGTTGGCTCGCTGGGTTTTTCCCCATATTTCTTGGCTTGTCTCTCAAACACTCCGGCTTCCTCTGCTCTGCCAGCCCCCTGCTGCTGGCAGCACCCCGCTGCCTTCCCCGAGCTGATGCACTGCGCCCTGGGACACGTGCGCACCTTGCTCCGTGCTGGGGGCACCCGGGGGGGCTGCGGGGTCGGGGCAGGGACCGGGGGAACCCCTGCGGGTGCCTCGGGTGCGCTGCTGCTTGCGTGCTTTTCTTTCCTTCTGTTTCTTTGCTGTGCCCCACCGATCGGGTTGCACTTGATCTCCTCGCTCTCGCATTGACGCATTCTGGTGTTGAGTCAAAGGTCCGGCGTTTGTTACAAGCCCAGGAAAGGAGGCTCTTGGAAGCCAGAAGCCTTTAGTTTACCTGCACGTGTCTACGTAAATATATATAAATATGTACATACGGGGGGGGGGGGGGTTCTTCCAGGAGCTGCCTCGCTGTTACCGGGTTATGAAAGCAGGACCTGAACCACCCCATGCCCAGGGGCTGGCACCGAGCAGCGGCCTCTGCGTGGCCTGGCAGGGGAGGCTAAAAGAGAGGTAGTAGCGGCCCCATGGCTTTGCCTCGGTACCCAAATTTGTGCCTCCCACGTAGCGCACGCCAGGAGGGGGCTGTGTGAATGCGTGCACACGGAGGGGGAAGCCCGGGACCAGCACCGGGACCACGCTCGCTTTACAAGTGCTGACGCCGGCCACGCGCCGTAAAAACAAAGCTAAAAAATGAGCTCAGAAAGCTCCCGTTTGGTGCAGCGGCGGCGCCCCAGCAGGACGGAGGGCGCAGGGGCCGTTCCCAGCACCTGGACGGGGGAGAAAATAACGCAGGGTCGGTGTCCCAGCACCCCGAGGCAGCCCGTGGCGGGGCTGCAGAAACCAGGGCACCTCGGCAGCCCCGATGTAGGTCACCGGTGTCCCCGGAGCCTCCCACCTTGGCCCCGGGCAGCGCGTGGGCGCTGCTCTGCCGGCACCTGCGGCAGCGGTGGGGGTGCCGCCGTCAGCTGCACGGCTCCTTTGGGGCCAGGAGCGGGGATTTCTGCCCCGGGGGAGCTGGGCTTTGTGTGGCGTGCGACAACGAGAATGAAGGCAGCTGCTGGTGGGGGCCCTGTGTGCCTGCTGCCCTCCCCGGCTGGCTCCGGAGAGGCACGGGGAACGAAGCCAGCAGGGAAGAAAGGGGCTGGCAGCTGGCGGGGCGTGCTGCGCCGCGCTGGGGCTGACGGCAGCACCGCCGGGAGCACAGGGGGTAAAGGGATCCTGCAGAAAGAAGCCGAGTTTCCCCACTTTTCGAGAAGACTCAACCCCCGCGGGGCTTTCAGAGCGTCCCAAGTGCTTCCTGGTGTTCAAACTATGCTTTTAAGTGGCGGTGCTTGAAGAAAAATAAGCAACGTTTCCTGCAGAAGGCCGGCTGCTTTTTCATGTGCCGGTTTCGGGAGGGGCGAGGCAGGAGCCCAGGTGCCATTCCAGGACCAGCGCAACAGGACCGCAGCCGCCCGCCGAGCCCCGGGGACGGGGCGCTGCCGAGCGAGGGAAGGCAACGAAACAGCGCAGAGGCTCCGAGTTTCAACTTTATTCCAAAAAGAAAAAAAACAAACCACCCCAAAACAAAGCAATATCCACTTCCAAACAACGAGGCGAGGGCGGCTGCTCTCACCAGCCGCCTGTTAAAAGCTGGGGTTGGCCAGGACCAACTGCTCCAGGGGGGTCTGACGAGACCGCGGAGTATAAATAACTTCTTTTTTAATCAATATCATAAAATAACTTACTATATAGCTTAGCATTAAAAACTCGAGACTCAACCTCCCAAAATACGCTTAAAAAAAAAAATCGGTTGTGAAGTGTGGCGATTAACCTTTGAGCTCTTCAGAGAGTTGAACCAGAACCCGCAAGTCGCGCTTTAAGAAACCTCGAGGGGCGTTCGGCGGCGTCCTCGCTCCCGGGACAGGCTCCGGGCTCCTCCCGCGCCGCTCCCAGGCTCCTTCCCTTGGCTTCCCGGCCGCCGCGGTGCTCGTCCTCCGTCCCACGCGGCTCAAGGCCAGTCCACCCCCTCGACATTCTTATCCTATTTTTTATGGATTTTTTTTTTTTTTTTTAACCTCTATTCCCCCCCCCCTCCCCTTCCCCGGCATCCTCGCGCGAGGGCAGGGGGAAGTTTCCTTCCTGAGCTAAGTGCGAAAGCACGGCAAGCATCCCACCGAGCCCGGCGCGGCGCCGTCACCGCTCGGGGAGGTTGATGACCGGCACCCACTGGTCGGCGTAGCGTCGCTCCCGGCAGAAGCACATGAGCTGACTCAGCGCCGGGTCCTTCCACTGGGACGCGTGGGGGTTCTGGAAAAAGAGAGATGGGTCAACACGGGGAACAAAACCCTAAATTGGGGTAAAAGCACCGGGAAAGTCCTGGGAAGGTCCCGGGGAGGCTCCCGAGGCCGAGCCGTCGGCGTCCGCCGAC
>NC_048900.1:30472733-30555039 GCF_011077185.1 Oxyura jamaicensis | reverse complement strand
GGGGTCATCGGGAGGGTCACCAGGAGCACGGGGGGGTCACCAGGAGGGTTACCGGGAACACCGGGGGGGGGGGAGGCACCGGGAGGGGTTACCGGGGAGCAAGCCGGGGGGGAGGGAGCACTCACACGTTGAGCAGCTTAGCCGCCTCGTAGACGCCCAGGGTGAGGCTCCGCTGGCTCAGCGCCTTGCTCAGCACCTCCTCCAGCGCGTCCCCCGCCTGCTCCATCCTGCGGGCGGGCACACGCCGTTAGCACCGGGGGGGGCACCGGGAGAGCCCACCCCCCTCGCACCCCCCCCGGTCCCTACCTGCCGGCCGCGCGGTGCTCGCCAGGCAGCTCCTCCAGAGTCATAGTGCGGCCAGGGCACCAGGGCAGGGGAGCGCCGCCGCCGTCAGCCCCGGGGCCGCTCCCGGCCGCCCCCCCCCCCCCCCGCCCCCGCCCGTCCCCGCCCCCCTCCCCCCGCGCCGCCGCCGCCTCTGCGGACAAAGGCGCCCCGCGGGCGTTGTCCTGCCCGCGCCCCGCCAACCCGCGCCGCCCTCGTTTGCATGCGCGCTCGCCATTGGTTCATGCAAATGAGGCCACGCCCCTCCCCCCTCCCGACCGCCTTTCGCCTCCCCGGGGTGAACCCCGCGCTGCCGCCCGGCTGCCACGGGAACCGGAGCGGCCGCCGCTGCTGATTGGATGCGGGGAGAAGGGGGCGGGGTCGGTGGGGTGGGCGTGGTTTTGTGGAAGGGGGCGTGGTGTGTGGGGAAAGGGGCGGGGCCTCCGGCGCGCCATGCCGGGGAGCGCGCCACGGGCTCCCCCCGGCTGCGCCGTGCCTCCGCGTCCTGCCCCGGGAGCTGCTGCCCCGGGAGCCTTCCTCCTCCTCCTCCTCCTCCTCCTCCTCCTCCTCCTCCTCCTCCTCCTCCTCCTCCTCCTCCCGGCCTGCACTCCCCGCAGCTGCCCAAAGCCAGCCCCTTGCGGCCCAGCCCCGCAGAGCCCTCAGCAGGGCCCTCAGTGGGTGCTGCAGGGGCAGCTCGCAGCCCTGCTCTGCGGCTGCTGCTTGGGCGCCCGTTTCCCAAAGCGGTGCCTGGGTAGGGCTGAGGTGCTGGGCTCCTGGTACCCGGCTGGGACATGCTCAGCCCTGGGGGATGCTCAGCTCCAGGTGGTGCAGAGCTCCAGGTGATGCTCAGCCCTGGGCACTCTGCCTGCCATCACTTCACCAACCTTTCAGGGCATAAAGCCTGGCTCTGGAAGGGCTCTGCACAGCCAAACGCAGAGCCCCGGGGGCAGACGCTGCCAAATCCCTTGGGGGATTGCCAGGAGGGCCCCCAGAGGTCGGCCCCGGGTGGCTCCCGGTGCCCCCCATCCCGCGGCGGTGCCCGACCCCTGGGGCGCGCGGGAGAAGCGCTCAGGTGGGGGCGGCAGATGGCAAGGCCCCGGCGCAACAGGTGGGAGCTTTGTTTGGTGGCCTCCGAATTAAGTCCGCTTCATTTGCCCTATCTCTAATGGCAACCAGAGCCCCAGAGCTCGCCGCAGATCAGATTATGCCCGCAGACGGGCTGGCGGTGCGGCTCCAGCGCAGCTCAATCTGTCTGGGAGGGAAGCGAGAAGCAGCTGGGGCCGGTTTGGTCTCTCGCCGGGTATCAGCAGCTCCCTGACCGCCGGCAGTGCCTGGGGACTGTTTCCCTTTCCAGTTCTCCCGGCTGGAGGCAGGCAGGTCCCCGCCTTGCCCCTGCCGGGGCAGGTGCTGGGCTGTGCAGTGCCGGGGCCGTGCGGTGCCGGTCCACGGGTGGCTCCCCGGCAGCAGGAGAGGCCCCAGCCCGGTGCCCCTGGGCCGTGTTTCCCAGCCACCTGCTGGCCCTGGGTGGCTCTGGTGGTGCAGGGCGATGGAGGAGAGGCCTGCTCGGGGTCCTGTGCCTGCCCCTGCTGGGTGCTGCACGCACCGTGCTGCAGGAGGAGGTGCTGCGCCAGCACGGGGCAGGTGTCCTGCACGTCACAGCACCGAGTTGGTTAAGTTTTGGGGAACGAGACCAAACGTTCAACGGTGTTGGTGAGATGCTGACCATGCCCCGGCCTCGCCAAACGAAGGGGAGCGGTGGGAGCAGCGCCAGCAGCTGGCACCCCTCGCTGCTCTGCACCGTCCCCGAGCTGCCCCGGCTGGAAGCGAGCTGCAAGAAAGGCAGCGAGAGGGGCTCACGGGCTGACCCTGCTCCTGCCGAGTCCTGGCTGACACGGCACAGCCCGAGACTGCGGCTCTGCTGGGGAAGAGCAGCCGTGGTGGGATGCGAGCCCGCACACAGCCGCTCAGCACCAGGCCTGCAGGGAAGGATGAGGCTGGCAGGTAAATAATGCCGAATGCCAGGCAGGGACAAGAAAATCAGGCTAGTTTGCTCACAGCAAGGGAAGTGATTCCTCATTACTCACCCCCATCTGCAAAATACCCACAGAAGCATCCCTCTGCCCGGCCTGCCCTCTGCCCCAGCCCCAGGCTGGGATGCCACCCGACGGGTTTGCCTCGGCCCCGAGCTGACCACGTCCGCACCGAACACCCCCTGCCCCCAGGGCTGCCCCTAACCCTGCAGCTCCCTCTCCTCCTGGCTCCTTGCTGGCCCTGCGCTCTCCTGGCCCCGTTTTGCAGCACTGTCCCCGGGCCCTGCCTTGCTGCCGTCCTGCACGGGGCCGTGTCCCCCTGGGGCTGGAATGCTTCTTGCCCGCCCCGCTGAGCCCCCGTTTCCCCCAGCCCTGCTCCGTGAGGGTCCTGGGCTTGGCGTTTTGGCCACCGTCACACCTCTGAGCACCCGGATGGGTGACGGCTGTGCCAGGCCCTGCACTTGCAGAGAGCAGAACCCCAGGACATGGGGAGCACAGGGGGGCCCCCAGGAGCACTTCACACCTGCCCCATGCTGAATTCCCGATTTACTCCCTGCAGGTGCTTGCCTTAGCACCGCAGCTCCCCTCCGCACCTGGTGGGCTGCAGGGGCAGCGAGCGCTTCTGCAAAGCAAACGCCAGCTTGCACATCCCCCTGGCTGCCCCGCCGGCCCAGCACCGCTTTGTTTTCCCCACAGCACCGCTTCCAGCGCCGTGACCCCCCGAGCAGAGCCGGGCAGGGCCGGGGGGGCGCGGGACGGGGCACGGGACAGGTCCTGCCCCACAGGGTTAGCAGCTCCCGGCCCTGGCAGCACGCCGGGAAGGCGATGAAGCGGCTGATACAGCAAACCCAGCAGCCAAAGCGTGCTGCCTGGGTGCTGGCAGGGCTTGGCCCCATCACCTCTGCACGGGACGCTCGGCTCTGTCCTGAGCCACGCCGCCGGCGCTTGGCCGGGGGGTGAGCGCGGGGATTCGGGGAGCACAGGTCCCAGCGAGCCGAGGCACAACAAAGCTGTGTTCCTGAACAGTGCTGGTGTGCTGGGGGCCGCGAGTGTGCACTGGGGGGGGGCAAAGTCCTCGGCATGGAGAGGGCAAAGTCCCGAGTGAGGAGGGGGCTTCACCCCCGGGCTATGTTTGAGGGCCTGTTCCTCACCTACAGCCCCGGGGCTGGTGACGGCTGTGCCAGGCCCTGCACTTGCAGAGAGCAGAACCCCAGGACATGGGGAGCACAGGGCCCTCCCCCCAGGACCCCCCCATCCCCTGCCGGTCCCTGGGGACCCCCCGGCTCCCGCAGCGCCGCCCGGCCCCGAGCCCCCGCCGCCCGTGGGCCCCCCCTGGCGGCCGGACCCTGCCCCTGGGCCGCGATCGGGGACGGGGACGGGGGGCGCCGGGAGCAGGGCTTGGGGTGAGCCCCCGGCCCCCTGCCCCCGGCCCCCTGCCTTTAGGCCAGCAGCCAGGCTGCCAGGGGCCGAGCCCCTGCTCTAACGAGCGCCATAAGGTGGTTGTCCTCATTATTATTAATTATTATTTATTTTTTTGTAGAAAACGCTCGTACAAAGGCAGGCAGCGCTGCTGATCGGGCGCGGGGTGCCGGGGGCTCCCCCCTGTTCCCGAGCAGCCTCCCCAGCCCGATCCCTCCCCGGCCGTCCCCCTCGGGGATGCTCACACGTGGAGCCCGCAGCAGCAGAAATAACCCCCCCCCTCCCCCCGCTGGTTTTATTTCCCTGTCTCGTGGGATCTGCCAGCACCTCCCGGCAGCTGATGAACCGGAGGGTTTTTGCCTCTTCCTCTGCTCCCCAGCAGGCTCCGGGCGGCGGGCAGGCGTTTCTCCCTGATGCCCGGCAGTTGCTCACTCACCGAGCGAGCGCCCGGCTGCTGCACCACACTCGGGGAGAGGCAGTGCTCCTGCTGCTGGCGCCGCTTGGGCGCTTGGAACAGTTTCTTGCCTTTTTTGTTTTTGGCCAGGCCCTTTCCAAGGACTGCTGCGCATCGCCCAGGCAGCGGGGTCGGGCACGGGGAAGAGCGGCTGTGACAAGTCCCCGCGTGGCCCGGCAGTGCTGGCACCCCAGAGCTGGGCCGTGGGCTCCTCTTTCCCAGGGGAATCCCATCTGGGTCTGGCCTTCCCCATCTCCCGGCTGGGCACAGGGTGCCGGGCCAGCTGGGGAGCTATTGTGGGACCGTCTGTGTTTATGTCGGGGTGTCTGATACGGTTACAGCTACGTAGAAATGATGCACACACGCAGCAGCTGTACGATAACCGGATCTCACATACACGCTGCGGAGAACACGGCTGCGGCACGACGTCCCTGAACGTGCACCATCCGATGTCGCACACCGCGTGCGTGTCGGTTCTGCGTCTGCACAGGAGCAGGCGAAGGAAGAAACGCTGGGGATGCTCCGCAGAACCGCTCAGGAGACAGGGATGATGCCGGCACCGGCTGGCTCTGGGTTTAAGAAACCACACAAGGGCCGGCTGTGAGCTGAATGCCCAGTAAGAGCAGATCCCCTTAGGAAAGGTGCCGCGGGGCTGGAGGAGCCGGGCAGGGTGGGTGCCGAGGGGTGGGCAGGATGCGGCCATTCCCCGCGGCTCCGCGGGTGCCGTTCCCCACGTAGCCGCCTGCTGCAGCCAGGATGTTAATAGCACTTTGTTCGGCGCCTCTTTCATCAGCGGCACTCGAAGCGATTCGCGGGCGGTGATTTGGGTGTGCAGCATGCCCACGGTGAATGCAAACACTTTTATTCTTTTTTTTTTTCCTCTCCGTTTTCACACGCGTGCGTGCTGCCGGAGAGGTGCCCGGGTGGCGAAGCGGGCGCAGCGCTGGGCACTCCGGTGTCCCTGCCGTGCATCGGGGACAGGCACGCAGCCAACCCACCCGTCTGAATCCTCCAACTCTCCTTCCAGGCCTCGAAATCTGTCTCTGGAGACGTTTGTGGTCAGGCTGTGCCGAGGTGTGTCCCACGGGGGCTGGCCGGGACGCGCGCCCCGTTATCGCAGCGCGACGCCCCGCGCTGTGAACCAGGACCTCGGCCTCGGCACCGCGCTTATCGCAGCCGGCAGCCCCCGCGCTGCTTTATCCGTCCCTGGGGGCAGGCAGGAGGACGGCGGGATGCCAGCCAAAGGCTGCACCGCTCGGGCAGGAGCTGGGGATGCTCAGGATCTCTCCGGAGCGTGCTGAGCCCAGGCCAGGCGGTGCCACCAGCACGTGTCCCCGGGCAGCACGTCTCAGAGCGGGCAGTGACCGACCCCACGGGACACCCCCCGCGTGCTTCAGCCCCCGTAAGCTCCCTGCCCACGGGACGGGGCCCTCTGCCCGCCCGCTGCGGCTGGGGGACCTGGGCCTGTGGTGCCTGAGATGTGGACAGGGAGGAGCAGGAGCAGGGAGGAAGCCTTGGGAGCTGCCAGCGGAGCTGAACATGCGACAACAGCCCCGGGCTTTGTTTGGGCTGCACCGGTCCGGCAGCCCATGCTGCTCATTAGCAGGGAGCCGGGGTAGTTCCCCGGCCTGTAATCACCCTAATGACTAGTTGTCTTGCCCATCCGCAGCAGAGGCGATGCCGTGACCTGTTTTCAGGCTGTTTGATCTTGTTCTCCTCGAATTTCCCCGCCGGGGCCAGCCTGCTGCCGCAGCGTGCATGCCGGAGCACGTGCGGTCCGAGCGCGCCCAGCAGCGGCACGTTCGCCGGGGCCGGTGTCCCGGCTGCAGCTCGCTGGCATCGCCCCGCAACGCGCTGCGTGCGCCCTGCTCGCCTCCTGGGAGCGCGAGCCTAATTAGTGCGTGACAGCATCAGCATTAATGGCTCAGGCTAATCGCCCCGGCCTGACGTCGGGCTGGAGGAGGAGGTAATGCCTCCCGAGCCGGGACGCTCCTGGACACCCCTGCCTGCCCGGCGCGTGCTGCAGCCGGGGAAATCCACGCCAGGTTTAGAGGTTCCCCTTTTTGCTTCTTGGTGCCTTCACGTATGGACCGTGGGCGCCTCCGAACCACCACGGCCACCGGGGGCTGGGGCTGTTCCCCATTCCCCAGCCACCTGCAGCCCGAAAGCGCTGCACGTCCTCCCCTTGCTCCTCCTCCGGCAGGGAGGGCGGCCTCGAAACTCGGGTCTGCCAGTGGCAAAATGTGGGAAAACGCCCAGAAACGCACAAAGAGCAACGCCTTCTTCCCAGGAGCGCTGCGCGGGATGGCAGCGGGTTTCCCTTGGCCTCCCGATGCTGTGTTTTTGATTTAATCAAAGAGAGCGGAGCAAAAAGGGCCTGGGGGTGGGTGTGGGGGCTGCAGGGGGCTGCGGGTCGTGCCCGTGCACCGTCCCCATCCCCGCAGGGAGCAGCGCGTGCAGGCAGTGCTGGGGGCTGCGCTGGCAGGCGTTTGGGCTGGGACAAAGGTCCTGCAGTCATCCTGCGCTGCTTTTTAGGAGAAACCTCTGCCGTGGGAAGGGCAAGCTGCGGGGCTGGGCTGAGAGAACTTTTTCTATCACGTTAAGCAGGCGATTTCTTGGGGGCCGGGGTGTGCCGCGCTCCCAGCGCAACCAGGAATGAGCCGGGTGAGATGGCACGGCGAAAGCGCCAGGCCCTTTCTCCTTGCACCACGGAGAGGCAGCGAGGCCGGAGCCTGGTGGCTGCGAGGCTCGGTGGCTGCAGGCAGGCTGGGGACGGGGAGGGGGACGCTGCATGAAGCCGCGGGCTCCGGGCCCAGCACGCAGACAGGACGGGCTGGTTTGTGGCGCGGAGCCGGGCCGGGCTGCCGGTGGGGCTGGAAGCGGTGCTGCTGAATGCTGCACGGCCCAGCGGGCCCCGGGGGCCGTGCTGATGGCTTTCCCCCAAAGTGCACGGGCTGCAGGCTGCTCTGGTTCCGTCTTCCAGGGGAAGGTCGCCGGCACGGTGCAGCAGCAGAGCACCGAGCACATGCGGCAGGGAAGCAGCGGCCAGTCCTGCCCCCAGACCCGGGGGCACCGTTCCCTTTTTCCCCCCTTGTATTCGGGCTGCTGCCTGCACGCAGCCGGAGAGCTGATCCAGCTTAAAAATAATAATAATAAAAGAAGTGTGCTTGATTTTTTCCAGCCAGCCCCGCAGAAAAGCGGCCATGGCAGCAGCAGCAGCGATGGGAAAGTGCCCGTGGCCGTGGAGGCCGGTTCAGCCGGCAGGGAAGAGCAGCTCTCTGCCCAGGCAGCGACCCCGCGGGCCCAACGGCATTTGCTTTGGCTTGTCCCGGGCTTCTCAGCACTGCTGCTGGCCCGTTCGCTGCGGAACCTTTGTGTTCCCTGCTCTTCTCCCCAGTGACACCCGTGGGAAGAGCCGCCACGGGTGCTGCGCCTGCTGCGTGCTTGGGCTGGGCTCCCACGGCACCGCTCGCCCCACGATCGCGGGTTTTAAATCCCGACGGGTGCTGCAGAGCCCCTGCCAACCTGCTGCCCCCATCCCTTGCTCCGCAGGTCTCAGAGGAAAGGGAAATGTGTTTTTTTTTCTGCCGTTTTCCTTCTCCTGAGCGTGGGAGGGCAGCGGAGCCTCGGGGCGGCAGGCAGCGAGCAGTGCCGAGGGGCGCGCGGAGCAGGGCTGGCAGGAACGAGCCCCACAGAGGGGGCTGATAAAAGCAGCGCTCGGGCTCCCTGACCTTCTGCTTCTTCCTGTTCCAGGGCTCGTTTTCTGAGCTAAAAATACCTTTTACCTTGAGTGCTGTTAAGGAGGAACTCCCGCTTTGCAGGTTGTTTGGGATTCGAGGGCAGAAAGAAGAGGCAGGGCTCAATTAGCCCCGGCTTAATTTACAGGCAAAGTTGTGTGGCTGCACGGCTCGGTCACTCGTCTGCTGCCCCTTTTGATGCGTGCAGCAGGACAGGCCTTTTTTACTGCTCCGTGCACGTATCAGACGGAGGTAGGCTGCTCGTTTTCCTTCCACCGTCTGCTATTTCAGACTCGCCAGCCCCCGTTCTCTTCGCCCACAAGAAGTGCCACAAGTAGGTCACTGTCACACTTCTCCCCCCGAGCTGTCCCTGCTCACGTTGTGCAACGCCGCGGAGCACCGCGTTGTGAGCGCTTGGTGTCTTCACGCAGCGGGTCGAAAATCCAGTGAAAACAACCGCAGAAAAAGTGAACAGAAAGCTGCTGAAGGTACTGCGCGGTGCCACGACTACGTGGTGTGTGACGTTTTTCTTACTGCCCTGAAGTCCTGGCCATACTTGACTTTATTCAGAAGGAAACAAAAATGTTTTCTGTATGAGAGACCGGAGCGTTTTGTATGGCCTGGGAGGGGATCCACCTCAAAGAGAGCCCGAGCAGCCTCCTCCTGGCCGGCGTGCTGTGCGTTCTGCCGGGGAGAAAGCCAGCAACATCTGGAGAAAACCAGCACCACGGCTTTGTAAATGTCCTCAAGCCAAAAAAAAAAAAAAAAAAAGAATAGGAAAAACGCATCTCAGAGATGGAACAAAGACCCAAACGGGTTCTTCTCCCCCTGCCCTGAACTTGCTGCGTTTCTTCTTCTTGCTTCATAAGCCGACAGCCGGCAGCTGCTGGCAAAGCTTGAAAATAGCCGAGGCGGGTAGCGTGTCACAAAGCACGCCGAGCCTCTTTTGGTCAGGAGCGCAGCGGGGCTCCCTAGGTGGGTTATCTCCGGCCTGCCCCGGCCGTAAATAGCACCCACAGCCCGCTTCTGCAGCTGGTGGGAGCGCTGGTTCTGCGCCGGCCCTGGACAATAATGGATAAAATCAGGCTCTGCTCCCCAGAAGCCTCGCGCTTCCATCCTGTCATTGGTGCCAGCTCTTGGAAGTCGCCTGTGCGTGTTTCAATTACCCTCTAACGACCGCATCAGCAAACAGCCCTAACGAAAGGACCCTCCTGAGACTGCCGTGCAGGGTTTCGGCGATTTGGAAGCCGTAACATAAAAGTTACATCCCTGATTAGAAGCAGAAGCGCCGTGTTAATAGTCCTGGGCTATTTAATTCCCAGGCTACGGCTGTCTGCTGTTCGGATTTTCAGGATCGATTGCAGTTGGGCATCACTGAGCGTGCACAAATGTTCCTCCGGCTGAAAATTTTGCCGTGCAGCCGACGTCGACAGAGCCACAAAGCCCCAGACCTTGTCACCTGCCCTTCTTTTGGCTGGCTGTAGCATCAGCCCTGTCCTGAGCGCCCCGGAGCCAGGACGCGGGGAGCTGCGACCCCCCAGCAGCTCTGCTAGGCAGGAGCCTCCGGCGCCCAGCCGCGTGCAGGAGCACGGAGGGACGTGCCTGTCCCCGTACAGGCTGGGGCCGTTTCTCCAAGAAGCAGTGTGCTGGAAGCCAGCCCCGCTTGTCTGCAGCACCACGGCCCAAACGATTGCAGACAGAAAGCCACCTTCTTTCCCCCGGCTCTGCCCACTGGTGTGTCCCCAGGAGAAAACGCGTGTTGGTCAAGCTTGCTAAGGAAGCAAGGCATGTCCAAACCGTCAGCCTCAGCCACCCTCCCAGCCTCCTTTGAGCTCGCTGCCCAGCGGATCTGACAGAGCACCAGCGATTCGGGAGCCCTTATCTTCCCGGGAGCCTGGTGGAACAGGCGGCTGGGCGCAGCTGATGCCCCCGCAGAAGGGCAACGCTCTGGACTCGGCGAGATACCAGCGAGCCCTCGGGAGCCCACCCAGAGCTCGCCAGGTGTAGGCAGCCAGGCCTGTCGGTTCTGCGCCTCACAACGTCACTCGTTAGACCCAGCGTTTTCTTCATTTTGTTTCTGAGGGACGCAGCCAGCCGCCCTTCACGCCCCGTCGCGTTTCCCGTCCGTTTTCCCCACAGACCACAGCCCGCCCGCCTGGCCGAGCGCCAGAGCCCTGCCTGACCCCCTCGGGGGCATTTCAGCTCCGAGTTCCTGGGATGAACGTGGGCCCGAGGCCTTCCCCGCTGCTGCGTTTCTCCGGGGGGTGAGGCACAACCGCAGAGTGCAGTCCTGACCAGGAACGGCCGGAGCGGAGAGCTGCCACGTAAACATCTGGGCTGGGATCCCCGCAGCGCTGGGTGTGCCTGTCCAGCGAGGCAGAAGTTATCAAGGCGAATGTGGCGATCAATGAATTTGCTTTTCAAATACGGAGGGCCTGAAAACTGGGCCCCGTGTGGCTAGTAATTAGGCCTCGTTACTGCAAATGCCCACGTGCGAGCGGACAGCGTGTGACAAAGCACGCGGCTTCCTGCCATGCACCCTCCAACTTTGGTTTCTTGCTGGTTGTTGGTGATCATGTGCACACGATAGCCGGTTTATTTCTCGGTTTTATATTAAAATATTTCGAATCTGGTTTGTGTGTGCTTAATTCAAGGTGTGACTCAAAACCCATTAGGCCATAACTTCACTTGGGAAATTCAGGAATACCAAATACCCCATTCGAGTGAAAAATCCTACGGGCAGGTGACTGAGAAATCCATTTGTGTAATCGAATGCCATCTTACAACCATGAAGCCGTCCATGCCATCTGGCAAGCAGCGCTTCGAGGCTCTGAGCGAGAAGGCTTGTATTTTATTAATAAAATGCATGTGATGCAACGCAGACTCAGTGCCTGTGATGGAGCAGGATGCTGAAATGGGTTCCAGCTTTTTCCAAAAAGCTTCCGCCCTGATTTTTAATTATGTGCACGTCTCATTTGGTGGTGTTCGATTCATTCCAAAAGCTTGCTTGAGGAAAATATATCGAGTTCTGAGGATTTAATTTGTGGTGATCACTTAAAATATCCCAAGAAAAGTGTGAGCTTCTTATGTGAGACATCTGGTGCTTCAGGAGGGGCTTCCTCAGAAATATTAGAAATATTATCCTTGCTGAGGATGAACATAATTATACAATCTGGTACCAAAAGGTTCTGACATACAGAAAGCAGTATTTTAGAAGGAGATGTCAAGTATGTGCCAAGTATGTGTCAAGTGTTTTAATTTTTAGGATGTTTATAATTTCCACTGAATATAAAAAGAACTGACGACTAATTAGTACTGCTAATATTTACCATCTTGTTTTTCTGACAACTTGATATTGTCCTCTAATTGTATCTGCTAATTAGATGAATATAGATGTTAATGGAAGACGGAAATATTATACCTCTAAGCTCAAGGTAAATCTTCAAGGTTGTGAAACAACGAGTTTTATTGGCTATAGCAGCAAATCTCTTAAACCAGTGATACTGAAGTTGCATTCAATGACACATTTATCGCAGTGCCGTGCTTTAAAAAGCCATTGAATGCGAGTGAGAAGTGTCAGATTCACAGCTTTTGAACGCAAAAACAAACACTATCCTCACAGGAGCAACACGTCCCTCTGTTCACTCCATCCCTTGACAGCAGCACCGCGTCCACGCTCCAGCTTGCCCAGCCACCACGTGCAGCGTGTTCCTGTCACAATATTCACCCGCACGACGTGTGACGTTCACGATGTGCACAATTTTACTTTAAAATCAAACTCCCCCAGGGGGACACGCAGCGGTGCCGGCCGTCGCGGGGACGAGCAGACGGAGGCCTTGCGCACCCAGGGCGCCCGTGCCACCGCCTGTGCCTGTGGCCTTCCGGTCACAAATGGTTTTTAGGGGGCTGCAGGACGCCGGGGGGGACATCGAGCGGCTCCCTGCGTGCACGTCTCCCTCTGGACACACACCAACGGGACGCGTGGGTTCGTGACTGGCCACGTTCCCCTCAGGAGCGTGGGGCGGCCTAACGGCAACGGCACTCTGCTGCAGCCGGCCTGGCTCTGGGCTCAGGATCTGCGTGTCCAGGTGCTTGGTGGCACTTGTTCGCAGTGCGTTCGAAAGCGTGGCGGATTTTCCAGATTTGGGGTTTGTTTATTGACAGGGCCTCGAAATGGACTAAATTAACGGCTGTCACACCAGCTCTGGCGACACCCGCGTCCTGGCGGGCGGGGGCGACAGGACCGGGCTGGGGCTGCCCGTGGAGCCGCCCGCCACCCCCTGCAGCCTGCCAGCAGCGCCCGGGACCGGCCGCGACGAGCTCCGGTCCCCGCCGCCCTCCCTGAGACGACCCCCCCCCCCCCCACGGGCCGCCGCCATGGCGTCCCCGCGCCCCTCCCCTCCCGCGGCCCCCCACACAATGGCGGCGCGGGGCACGCCGGGACTTGTAGTCCCGCGGGAGGGCGCGGGCGGCGGCGGGCGCGGGCCGCCTCCAAGTCCCGTGCGGCTCCGCGCGGGGTGAGGTGCCCGGATGCGGCCGGGCGCCGGAAGAGAAGCGCGTCTCGTCGGGGCCGGCCATCTTGTGCGGCAGCGAGCAGGGCGCGGGGCCCGGCAGCATCGCAGCAGGATCCCGCCGACGGGGGCCCATCATGCCCGGACACCTGCAGGAGGGCTTCGGCTGCGTCGTCACCAACCGCTTCGACCAGCTCTTCGATGACGAGTCCGACCCCTTCGAGGTGCTGCGGGCGGCCGAGACGCGGCGGAAAGAGAGCGGCGGCGGCGGCGGGGGCCAAGGGGGTGGCGGGGCCCGCGGAGGCCCGGCGGGAGCCCAGAACAGCTCCTCGGGCGGCGGTGCCGGCGGAGGAGGCCCGGGCCAGGCGGGTGCCGGCGGAGGTGCCGGCAGCGCGGCCAAGCAGCTGCGGCGGGAGTCGCAGAAGGAGCGCAAGAACCCGCTGCCCCCCTTCGCCGCCTCCGCCGGGGGCGCCGCCGACCGCCGTGAGGAGGGCACCGGGCAGCCCGGAGCGCCGCTGCGCAAGGAGGGTGAGCGGGGCCGCGCCGGGCCCGGGGGGAGCCGGGGGGAGCGGGGCCGGGGGGTGGGGGGGGGTAGCACGGGCAGGCCCCGCACAAAGGCGGCGGAGCGGGGTTGGGGTTTGGGGTTCGGGGTTCGGCGGCTACGAGGGGGAACGGGGACGGGAACCGGGCCCTCGGCACCTGCTGGGGCCGGGCCGGGCCCGGGGAGCCCCGCGGGGCCGCCGCACGTGGCCGCCCGCGAGGCGCCCAAAATGGAGCCGGCCGTGAAGCTCGGCCCGGGACGGCTCAGGACGAGGGGTACGGGTCGGTACCGGGGGGGGGGCACGGCCCGGGACGGGGCACAGGGAGCTCTTCAGAAGGTTTCATGCAGTTGCTTTGCAGCCGTGGGGACAGGCACGGGCTGTGCGCGCCCGCACGGCTCTGCAAAGCCAGCAGGCGTCTGGACAGGTGACCCGGGGAGTTCTGCCCATTTTCTGCTTAAAAAAGCAATCGAAGTGCAGATCGAGTAAATAAATAGGTTCTAGAGTAAAGAAACGTGCTCTGGGCGAAGCGATGGCTGTGACAGGGCGCTGCGTGACAAGCGGTAGGTGTCGGCCGTCCACGTGCTCCCGTGGCGGGCATCGCGGCCTGGGTGCCCGGCGGGCTGCTCGGGGCGCTGCTGGAGTCCCTGGGATGTGTCAGAGCGCGGGGAAAGCTCAGGCGTGCGGGCGAGGAGCTGACTTGCCAACTGCAGTTCAGTTCCCCGATCTTTGCAGAAATGCCCCCAGCTCCGAAGAACGAGGCGCTGCATGGGAGCGCGGTGCTGCTTTTGCACTTCCCCCAGTGCCAGACGGCTCCCACCACGCCTCAACTTTTCATCTTCTGTAAAAACGTATCGCAGTGCCTGCAGAAAGCCTAAATCCCCTCCGCAACAAGTCGGGAGCTGCGTTGCAGCGCTCTTTGCCGCTGGATGTTTTGTACTTTAGAGCGTGACACTCAAGAGTTTTTCCCCCGAGAGGAATGCAGTAATTTGTCCCAAGCGGCAATTTACTCAGCCCGCGTCCTCTGCAAATGTTAGTCAGATGCAGCTTAATGGCGTTAGCCCTCGTGAGGCGAGCCTGAAACGCGGGCAGCGCGCTTGGCCAGCGCAACGGAAGGCGGAGGGCTTGGTGTTTGGGTCGGACGAGTTGTTCGTATTTACCTCCCAGCTCTCGTGTTTACTTTCCAGAAGCAGCACTACGTTTCTGTGGAGAAAATAGCATTTTGTGGCTCGTTATAGCAATGAAACAGAGAAAATCAGACCTGCTTTTGCAGCAGTGTGTACGGAGTGAAGACTCTCCTTCCGGACTGAAAATTTCTGCTTTTTTTAGGGGCCAGCAGTTATGTTTGTGAAGGTGTTGGATGGGGTTTGTGTTCCGAGGGAATACATTACTGCTCCCACTGCTGCCCTGCTCTGGAGAGGTGCAGATCAGTCTGCTAGTGAGTTCCCAGTTCAAAGCTGTGTGCTACTCAGCAGCAGAAACGCTCCCTCCCTTCGGTGAGGCTCCCCTGGAACCAGGTTTTTCTCAGCACAGGGTGTCGAGCTTGAAATTCAAAAGCTGTGGATTGCTCATTCCAGTTCTGCAGCGTGCCTCCCGTGTGACACGGGCCTGCTCGCTCTGCTTGCGGGGCTGTACCTCAGAATAAAATGGTCCCTCTCGCTTGGAGAGCTCTCTTCAGAGTCAATGGGAGTCTAACTCCCGGGTTTCTCCGGGGAGCGAGGATTACCTAGCGAGCAGTGCATGTCATGCAAACTTCATGTTAAGTACAGCTTGTAAGGTGAGGAAGACATTGTTCACTTGGGTGTGTTGGCTTGGATATCATTACAACTGTAACTTCTGTGGCCCCACCCAAGCACGGCATTGCTTGTTAGGCAGGAACTTCTTTCTTTGAGAATATTAAAAACTGGCTTTTTTAAAATTTAAAAGATAGCTCCAACTTCTCGAGGCAGCCGCGGCGGGTGGCGGCTCCGTGAGGTTTTTCTTCCCTAAGCATTTTGGAGATACGGCAGCATAACAGAAAAGGGATGAGTGGTAGTGCTCTTCAGAAAGAGCTGGGTGACAGGCCCTTCGGGAGGTGAGCGGAAACGAAAGCTGCCTAGGAGCCTTCTTACACCCCAAAGTGAGCGCGCAGCTAGGTGAGCCTTGGTCAGGGAGCGTGTCGGAGCGCGTGGCGGTGTGGGGCAGCGCTCCCCTTAGCGACCAGCCCCTTCTGGAGGGGGCTCGCTGCCCCTCAGGGGGTCCGGCTGGCCCCTTGGGAGCGCACACCCTGCCCGGCACTCCTGCTGTCCACAAATGCTTCCAGGCAGCGTTAGGATGAAGCAAGGTGGCGGTCACAGGGACGGAGTTGCACAGAAGTTGCTGAGGAGAAGCCTGAGAAGTACCCTTCAGGGAGAAGCACAGCTTGGCTTGGTCCTCCTCTGCGAGCTGGTCGCTTAACGCCGCTCACTAACGCTGAGTGCTCTGGCAGGTCTTGGTTCCTGCGGTATTGTAAGAGCACGCTTGTACAAAACGCAGCTCGATGGAAATGCTGCCTAAAAACGGGAGGTAGAGGAGCCGAACAAGCTGCGGTGACTTTTTATGCAGGTATCGTTCCCATGGTTATGTGGTCACAGGGCTGGGAGAAAAACCGCACTTCAGCTTACGCTCAGGGTGTTAGAGCCAGTATCTCTCCCGGAGCAGCCCCGCGTTCTGTTGATGTGTTGTGCCTAATGTTTCAGGGATAAGGCGCATTGGCAGGAGGCCTGATCAGCAGCAGCAACAGCAGCAGCAGCAGCAAGGTGAAGGCAAGCCCATCGAAAGGAGACCGGAGCGGCGACCTCCTCGCGAGCGCCGATTTGATAAACCTGCTGATGAGAAAGGCGAAGGAGGAGAATTTTCCGTTGATAAGTAAGAACTTGTCTTGCGTGATGAGGAACTTTGTGATATTCCGGAGTGGGGCTGTCCTGTCTTCTGCTACTGAGCTTAAAAAAAATGCCATTTCACTCCGAGTTGAATAGATTGAATTGTATTTGTCAGTCACAAGAGGAGCCTGGGTCAAAATACTTCTCTTTCCTTTTGCCTGGTCTTATTTGCAAGCTTGGCTCAAGTTCTAGGCCAGGAATCCTGTAACGTGCACGGTTCTGTTGGTTTAACAGAAGGCATGGCTTACATCAGTAAGATACCCACCACATTTCTCCATTTCAAATCCATTCCAGAGAGGTGAGAAGAGGAACTCCAGCGTAGCTCTTGCCTGCAGGCTGAGACGTTTGCTCGTACAGCTGTTCTTAAATCCATACAGCTGACTTCGGGCCAGTGCACGTCGGTCTGTGTAGGTGTTCACACCTCGGCTGCAGTGGCTCCAGATCTGGAAGGGATGAAGCCGTCTTATGCCTCAGGTGTTTCCAAGTATCACATACTAGTCACTGTTAAAATGCTTCTAAAATTTGGGTGAAGGTGAGATAAGTAGAAATCGTAGCGCCAGCCAGTGACGGACACAATACAGACACTGTTTGGGATAGTGGACAGAAGACGCGAATAAATAGTAACTCTTCTGAGCGATCCTGATGGAAAACGTGCGCTGCATGTGGGTTTGTTCAGGGCAGTGGTTTGGTGTTGAAAGTAGACTGTACATAGAACGAGTTCCTTTGGAAGGGACCCCCGGAGACCATGGAGCCCAGCTGCCTGGCCTCCCCCAGGCCCGTTCCCGAGGGCATTGCCCAAACGCCTCCTGCACACCGCCAGGCGTGGGGCGCCACCGCCCCCAGGGAGCTTTGCCACCGTGTGCCCGCCCACACGGGAGGCAGTTTGTCCTAAAAGCTTAGAGTCCTGGCTTAAGCACAAACAGGGCTTAGCAAAGGCAAAGTAAATAGAATCCTCACGAGAGGAAAAAGCAAACCTTAAAAGCCGTGTCGTGAACTGCTGGTGGTGAAGGACTGCCGTGTGTCTGTTCCGTCTAGACCCATTCTTGACCGACCTATGCGTGGACGTGGTGGACTTGGACGAGGACGTGGCCGTGGCCGTGGCATGGGCAGAGGAGATGGGTTTGACTCTCGTGGCAAACGTGAATTTGACAGACATAGTGGCAGCGATAGATCGTAAGTCTTCTTCTATTGCCTTCTTGGCTATTGTTTACAATAATTACGTTTTAAGTTTGCCTTTGAATTCCTGTATCTGGCCACTATAATGTTAACTCAGTTTTGTTAGTTCTGTTTCACATTCACATTTCAGCGGCCTGAAGCATGAGGACAAGCGTGGTGGCAGCGGATCACACAACTGGGGAACCGTCAAAGATGAGCTAACGTTAGTAATCACTAATTCCTCCGAAACCTGTTAGCGCTGGGTTAATAAATCCGAATTCCTGCACCTTGCAAAACGTAAAACCAGGCTGCTTTTTTGCTTTTGGTTTTGCTAATTGTTGATAAACTAGCAACGAAGCCTCTGCAGAATTCAGAAAATGGCAAACTTAGTGCTGGGTGAGATGGCTTCAGCTTCTGAAACGGGGGGGTTATTCTGATGTTTGGAGTAGGGGGCTGTCTTGTACTGGCATTTGAACAGTTCTTTTCCTAAGAGCAGTCCAGTTTTTGCAGCTTTTTTATCGCATTAAGCGTACTTTTCTGCAAGTATTCCAGTGAAAACAATGTTTTCAATGTCTAGTTGTGTTTAGTGTCTCGAGATACGCTGGGAGGCGTTCAGAATGGGAGCTTCTCGGTGGGGAAAAACGAGGGAAGATGGAAAACATAGAATTGTAATGGAGGGGAGGGCAGCAGTTCTTAATGAAATAGTTGTTAAAGAAGAGTAGGCTGTGCAGATGTACAATAGAACTTAGTCATTCATCCTGCGTAGTTTTAAGTAGGGATGAACTTTAAATTTAAAAAATGTAATTCCAGCGAGTTGGATCAGTCGGCTGTAACTGAGGAAACGCCAGAGGGAGAGGAACATCCGCCTGCTGACTCTGAAAATAAGTGAGTAGCCCCCTCTTTTCGCACGTTCTTTGATTGCTTCAAAGATACTGAGACTTTGCCTCTAACTTCTGATAATTTTCCTACTTCTGTTTTTACAACATCCACATTGTGTCCTTCAGTGGATAGAGAATTACTCACGATATTGCTGAAAAGCTGTCTTTTAAAGAAACAAACAACAAAAACACAAAACAGCAGCATCTGTAGAAGTTCTCTTGAACTTTTAGTTAACGTCATGCAAGCTCTTAGGTCACTTTCAGATCTGGTTATTAATAATCGGTTGTAATGTGCTTAGGATCTCAGGATTGCAGGTAGCAAGTACCAAATCCAAAAGCAACCATGCTCGTAACTACTTAGAAGAACCGAGCAGAGGGGATAGGATGTTCTCCTGGCAGTGGGAGGCAGCTCTTTAAACTTAGCTTTTCAAAACAGCTGTTGAGACAGCGTGGCTAGTGTTGTGGAAGCAAGGTTGTATCTCACTCGTCCATTCTCTGGCTTCTGGGCAGCTTTCTGAGAAGTTAAGTTGCTTGATTCTCATTCCACTTGGACACTGATAAAGAAGAAGCCAGCCACTGGGTGAATCAAATAAGTAACTTCAGAGAAGCAGAGTGGTCAGCTGTGGGTCTTAAGGTTCATTTGGAGGAATACAGCTTTTTAGGGAAGTGCAGTATTTGAATGGGTGTTCTACCGTGGCTTCAAAAGAAAACGGCAAACGGGTATTTTGAAATACTTGCTTGGCCACGACTTTTAATGTGCAGGCAGCTGTAGCTCGATTCCCTCAGGTTTTGGTAAGAGGAGACAACTGCTCAGTAGAGACTAAAATGATTTCTTTTAATTACATCACAAAATGCTGTCATTTCTCTGAGATTCTGGGTGTCCAAGGGTAAAGTCTTGTAAATAGGAGGAGCCCGAGAAATTTTAAGGAATTACAGCTTCAGCATGGGTCAGAAAATACAAACTAGCCAGTCCTGGAAAAAAAGTGTTACAAATCTGGATATATGAAATTAGCTGTGTAGGCAGTATTTTCTGCGTCTCTAGTAGTAGCGTCCTGGTGCTTCAGCAGGTACCAACCTGTACTTGTGCAGATCAGTTGTCTGCAAAGTTCTGGTGGGGTTTTTCTTCCGCAGATCTGCAGAAAATGTGTTCTTTGTGGTTTCAAGTATACCACTTCTGCAATCCATCAGTTGGCATTTACCAGCAGCTTCACATGGGTTAATTTCCAGTTTGTCTCTTCTGATTTTCTAACTTAAATATTTCAGTAGAACTGTGGGATTTTTACTGGATAATAAGGGGAATACCAAGGAGTAACGTCTCTGCACTGAGCAGTAAGCATGCTGTTCAATATATAACATGTACAAAATCATTCTGTTCTGTGGGGTGAGAAAAATACAAAATAGAGTAATTTTGATGTAAAACCTCTTCGTTATTACATGAAAATTAATGGCTGCAGAAAAACCTTTTCTTCTAAGCTGATGCATTTGTGCTGTTGCTGCTGCACATGTGACACTGCTCTTCTTTAATGTCAAAATACCTCCTAAATCAAATGGAGCTGCATAAGCACAAAGAATGACTAGAGGATTGACTGCCTGTATGGCTGGAACATGATCTGTTACTGAACACGGTGCCTGTGTTTTACTTAAAAATAGCTCCTTGGCAGAAGCTGGAGAGGGTTTACAATGAGGTGATCCATCTCGAGTCACCGAGTTGTGTGCGCTTGTTTTGTCAAGTTAGCTGAAAGTAAAAATTGGTTACCTGGGATCTTAATAATTGAATCAAGGAAGCAGATTATTCAAAGCTGATGATTAAAAATTCTGAGAACTGTGATAAGAACAAGCTCCATCTCCCTGTCCAACCTGAAATGTTGTGAGGAAGGTCTTGGAAAAGGTTGCGAAACTCGTTACAGCCTATGGGAAAAGGTGGGCTCTCACCTACAAAGAGAATTGCAATTAATACGGAGAGCAGACAGCATCAGTGAGAGTGGGGGAATTGGGCTTTAGAGAAACACACACACATCTCAATGCTTTTTTTATAACAGAAATGTTTATTGTCTGGTGCTGATAAGGAACTGCTTTTGAATTCTCTGTGTATAGAGTACGAATTCTAAGTCATGATCATGGTATCCGTGAATTTACTACAGGGAGAATGAGGTTGAAGAAGTTAAGGAGGAAGGTCCTAAGGAAATGACCCTGGACGAATGGAAAGCTATTCAAAGTAAGGATCGTGCAAAAGTTGAGTTCAACATCCGTAAACCAAATGAGGGTGCTGATGGGCAATGGAAAAAAGGATTTGTTCTTCACAAGTCAAAGAGCGAGGAGGTAAAGTGATTTTCCATATTTGTTAGTGTCCAGATTGTTCAGGCTTGTCTATTGATGCGTATTTCTGCAGGGGAAGCTCTGCTCCAACAGGCTGACCTGGTGCTAAAAGCTTATAAAGTGAGAATAACGTTTCTCGTCATAAAGCTGAGGTGGTGCAGGATCGTTAGTAGCTGCTCCTACGATGGTTAGTTCTAGCGTTGGGTGTGTGGCCTGATGTGTAAGCACCGTGTTACAACCCGACCATTCAGAGTGGAGACTGCGGTGCTGCTGCAGCGGGGCAGGTCATCTTGGAAGGACCCTCCCTTGGCGAGCAGTTCTGAAGAAGTTAATTCACCAAAATTACCCTCTTTTTTTTAAGAGGGTTCACAGTATCGTATCTGTGAGCCTTACTCAGCACGCGGATTGACTGTGCTTGCTAACCTCTGTGTAAGACTGGAGAGACGCTGGTCGTGCCTCAGCCACCTCGGTGCCTGAACTGTGTGCCTGAAGTTGGCGTCTTCTGGTTCTGTAATGTTCCGTGGCCAGGTGCCTCTGAAGTTCTGTAGCCACCAGGTGAATTATGGTTGTCTGCTGCAGTGATAACTCACCGTAGTTGCTCTAGAAGCAGTTCAAAACTGTAGTTTCTCACACGTACTCGTTTTGGTCGTTACGAGGTGTAATTCTCTTTTCAAACAGCGCGCGTGGCCAGGAGAGAGCCACGTCCCGCTTCAGAGGGGAGGGAGGTGCCGCGAGCTGTTTCCTAACGCAGGGCTGGGGCAGCAGCTGGGTTCAGTTCCAGAACTGTCAGGACCTTTTAATCTGTTGTTTCTAACACTCTGTAATATCTGAAATGGCCCGCTGTTAATCAGTGGCCTTCGGCTCTGTTCAGCAGATGGTTTTGACTCCTTTGAAGTAACCAATACTGCGTAATGTGCTGTTTGGTCTCCTGATGTGTATTTCTGCTGTTTACACCTTGCCATTTTTTTCTCGTAAGCTGGGGCCTCTTGTACAGTGGGGAAGCGCTGATCATCACCTTGCCATGAAAACTCCATTTCTGATCTAATCTAACTCGGAATGAGTTTGTCAAACTCATGCCATTTTCTTCTCCTACTGCGTGCAGTAGCTCTGCTCTTTCCCTGAAGCTGCTTACGGTTTGAATTTTCCATAAGATGTGGCTTTCTCTGAGAGGGGGACTGGAGTTAGACCAAATGCTGCTGCGTGCTAGGAGAATAAAGCTGAAGAGAAGCACTCACCTGCTCTACCAAGATGTATCAAACTGGAGTCCCGCGAGTGTCAAGAAATTCCCCCCAGCTCCAGTCTCTGGAGCAGATGTAAGCGATGCTCAGGTGGAGGCACGCGGTGTGTTTTTAAACATACATTTGTATGGCAGTGTAAGGTGCTCGTATCCCTGAGCAGTTCAGAGCTGGGAATCTCCATGCTGTACTCTCCATCCAAAAAGTCGATCGGTTAGTAGGTAAGGAGAACAAGTAATCAAATTACTTCAGTAATTAGTAGGTTGTTCTTCTGAGGCGTATTCAGTTAATGTACTCCGATGTGAACGAATTGGGTATTTCTCAGGCTGGTGCCCAAGTTAACCGTTCCTTGCTGTGTAAGCACAGGAGCGAGATGCCACCAAAACTGCCCTCGCATCTAGAAGCTTCCAGGCTTTATCCAGCAGACGTCTCTGCCCGCTTCAGCAACGCATTGTTCGCTGATCCCTTGGGAGATCCCTTCTGCAAGTGGTAGAGCAGGGTAGTTCTTGAAACACGGGATAGAAAAGCTTTCACCGCAGGTCGTTGGTGAACAGTTTGAGAAGGTGGAATGATGAGAAGCTACCGAAGCCTCCTAATCATCTGCTGCTCTTGCTCTCCCTGTCTTCTTGGACATCCCTTTGAGTCGCGAGGTGAGGTTGGTGTAAGGTTTCTGTGGTAGTGATAAGAAGGGTGTTGATATGTGCAAGTGACTTGGTTTATAGGTAAATTCTGGGCTTCAGCCCCAAGTCTTCTGTACGTGAGTAATCACAACGTGTACCAGCAGATTTTTCTGAGAAATGGGGATTTGCAAGAACCCCCCCCCCCTTGTTCTCGTAGCTTGAGATCTGGGAGAACGCCCTAAGAAGCACGGGGGGATCTAGTGCTGCTCATCTGCCTCAGTCTTGGGTCTTCCCTCTCTTTCCCCTTGGCCTGCACCTCCTAGGAAGTGACACAGAGTGAACTCTTACTACCCTCTCAGATTCTTGCTGCCTACTGTAAATCCACGTGTGTTGGCAGCCCTTGTGTGATGAGACTCACCCCGGTCTTCTGGAAGATGTCCTAAGAGATCCTTCTGTGCACTGGCTTAACGTCTTGAATATTCTGTTCTGCTGATGCAGCTGAACAAAAAAATGGGAAGGAGCTAAATTGTGACGAGGTCTTAAAACTTGTTCGGAGTTCGCTGCGGGTTCCTTGGAACATCTCACCTCCTGGTACAGCGCTTCCTGCTCTGAGTTCACCTGCTGCGCTGGGCCCCTTCCCTGGGACGTGGGGCTTCTTGCCGCCCTAATCGTCTCCTTAGGGAGCAGACCACAGCGGAGGGCTGGGAGACACGTTTTGGAAAACAGTAGGTCATCCTCTCAGAACTTCGAGGAGTCGCTCTCGAGTCCAGGTGGTGCAGGAAGCCTTGTTTCGTTACCGGTAATTATTGTGAACAAAGCCAGCCCCCGGCCTCCACCATCTAGTTCTGTGCGCCTGGTGCAGCGAGGTGCCGGGGACCAGCCCCGGCTGTGGCCTCGAGGAGCTCCCAGCAGCTTGCGTTAAACTTCTTCTTATTCCTGACCCGAGATTTCTTTGCCTCCCACTACAAGTCCATCCCCTGCTCCTTCTGCCTGCTTGCACACCTTGCTCTCATCCTTCTGCTGCTTCGTGTGCTCAGTGACACCCGTATCCCGCCAGCTCGTGTGACCTCGCTACCTGTTGTTCCTGGATGTAGCTGAGTCTCACTTCTTCCTTTTGTTTTCTCCCCTTGTTCTTTTGTCACTTTGGCGTGGACACACAACTTTCATCAGACAAAGGCGATGACAGAAGTGCAGGGGAGTCTGCTGGAGTCGACTGAGGTACCGATCCTTTATATCTAACTGGCAGTATGTGTTCTGATCCGAGCCCCTTCTCAAACGAAGGCCTTTGATGCACAGAAGTCCCCAAAATAGCAAAAACGAAGCTCTTCTGTCCATGCCTGTTGTCTCCATGCACCACGTAGGACGGCTCAATGAGTACCTTTGCTCCCAGCTAAGCTGAATTCAAGCCTTACATTAACGCTTCCACCACGACTCCCTTAGGTTCTGCTGCTGCTGTTTTCCATCTCGCTGTCTGCTTTGGCTCCCTTTCCATCCGTGGCTTGCTCTTAACATTTTGGACAGCCTTCCCCAGGAGCCACGCGTGCAGCACGCGATGCCTCCAGGAAGCTGTCCGTTCCTAGATCAGCGCGTGCCAATTCAACGCTGCCCAAGCTGATCCACAGCAAGCGGTCCCGTGGTGTGTCTGGGACTGTTACCACCCAGCATCGGGGGGAGAACGAGGAAGAGGGGCCAAGTCATCTTCTAGTGTTTTAAATTACCTTATTTGGGGTAAAAACGTTACAGTAGAGTTTGCTGCTTGCTGGCTGTAGTGGTTAAATCAAAGTTAATTGTAAAAACGCGGTATTTTGATAGACCGCAGTCAGTTTATGCAGTAACAGCATAGGGAAGGGAAGGCCTGGGACTGCTGTACCAAGGCACTGAGGCGATGTACTGGTCAGAAAGAAGTCGCTTAACGAGCTGGAAGCTGGAGGTGCCACCTTAGTACCCTGCAGGGACCAGGGCAGCAGGTGACAACGCTAGGTAGTAAGGAGGGAGGCGAAACCATGCCAAAAGCTGGTGGTGGCAGCTCTGGGAATGGCTGCAGCACCTCCGTTGGGGTATCGGAGTTCTGCTGGTGCCGTGCCAGGTCCTCTGAGCAGGAACTGCTGAGGTGTGAGGCTTGGAAAAGAGCTGAGGGGCGGCAGTGTAATTCCGACTGGTGCAGTCGGCTGGGGACCAGCTGTTACCCGGAACACGCCCCGATGGGGTACGCTTGAAACGAAGCAGCGTGGAGTGGGACCTGTCAAACAAAATGCAGCACCTTCTGCAGCCAGCCTTGGAAAGGGGTTGATAAACCCGTGGGGGCAGAGACTTGGGGGTGCTTGGGACTGACCCGAGGCATCTCTGAGAGCGGCTTTCAGCCCTTGGGCTGCAGCCCCCCCGTACCATTGGCTGCCTTAGGCAGGACCCATGAGCGGTGATTAAAGGTGTCGGTGATCGCAGCGCGCTTAACCTTGCCTGTGGCACCTGGGCTGGGGGAAGGCAAACTGAGAACTGCTGTCCCAGAAGCTGGGGGTTGGAGGGAAGGAAGGGATGTCTCCAAAACACGATGACTGGGCTTCGTAAGAGGCAGAGCGCTGGATAAACCCGTGGTCTGATCCAGTGGGGACAGTTCTGCGTTTTGTCTGTCGTCGTAGTGCCAAAACCTGACTTAGCAGACAGAGAAACCATCCTGTGCACCGTAGGAGGAAGGAATGACTTCAACACGCTCGCTGCGTTTTGTGCTCAGCACCAACGTGAGGTCCTCGGGGCTGTGCTGCAGAGCTGCAGTTAGGGCGTTAGGTGGAACTCGTCAGCGCACACCTTGGGCTCGGGTTTCTCACCGTTCAGGCGCTGGGAACCAGCGAGCTGTGAGAGGTTTCATCATGGCAGAGGTGGAGCGAGTCACGGGAGTCTTCCCTCGGTGCGGTTTGTGTGACTGTTCTGTTGTAGCAGACGTGCTGGGTACCTTAGTCCCACTGTCTGGAGGGTGTTGGTGCTTCTCGCTGCCTGTTGTGACTGCCACAAACACCGAGGGATCCTTACGGTCTCTCTTGCTTTAAATATTGACACAAATGAAGTGTGAAGCACTCAGTGAGCAAAATCAAGATGGATTACGGAGTACTTAAAAAGAATCAAATGAATTGGCAGAACCCGAAGATGCCTCGGGAGAGGAGGTGAGAGGAAGTGAAGAGCTGGAAAGCAGGGTTCTTGGCTCGATGGTCAGTTTGGTCTCGGGTGAGCCTGGCTTCCTTCCTGCAAAGGAGCTCTAGGCTTTCCCTGAGTATCTTGGAAGTGTGAAATGACTTTGATGGAGTGCCTAAACTCAGTCGCTGCGGTGAACGTTTACCTGTGTGCACTTCGTGGTACCTCTCGGCTCGCAGCACTCCTGCTCTGTCTCTTACCGTGCCTAGGGCGCGTTTGGAGGCGTGCACGTGTCCTGCACTGGTGAGAGCGCAGCTGCAGATGAAAACATTTCCTTGGTGGTCGTTCTTACTCACGAAAACCCCTCGTTGCAGGCCCATGCTGAGGACTCTGTAATGGATCATCACTTCCGTAAGCCCGCGAACGACATCACGTCCCAGCTGGAGATCAACTTTGGAGACCTTGGCCGCCCCGGACGCGGTGGCCGAGGGGGACGGGGTGGCCGAGGGCGTGGTGGCAGGGCCAGCCGCGGAGGCAGGACTGACAAGGTGAGTGGCTACAGCCTCGTCTGCAGGGGAGCCCGGCTGACACCGGGGCTCTTTCGTACTGTCCTGGGGGTCTTCGTTTCTGGGGGAATCGCTCAGGAAATGAGCTGCTCATTAAAACCAAGTAGAACGCGTATTTTTTGCAGGTTCACTTCAAACTAGTTTACTGTCAGGGCAAAAGGAGGAGTGTTTTAGCAGTGCACACAGAAAGGGGTAGGGTGGGGAGCAGCTTGGGTTAAAAAAGGCCCCTCTTGAAAAGCTGGATGTAAACCTGACAAATGCCAGCTGTGGACGGGTCTGAGTACCGTCGGGCAGTCCTTTGGTGCCTGAGCAGACCCACAGGGTGCTGGCGGTTTTGGACACGCACAGGGCCGCGTGTACTCAGTGACCCTTTGAGGGAGAAGACGACTACTTTTATGGCGCCGTGCTCTGCCTTGAGTTGGAGGAAATGAGGGGGATTCATGCAGAAATAGGACTTGCTACATTTTTCCTAACGTGCACGAGTTTGTTCAGCTGTAGTCCTAAAGCTCTAAAGAAATGATCAGAAAAAGTATTGCAGGGGGCCTGGGGAGAACGTGTGAGGGGTGTAGTACAGCTGTGGTCGAGATCTGACCTAATACAGGTCACTTACTTGCCATAAATGTAGTTATTCAAACTGCGGCGTGCTCGGCAATGAGTTCACTCTGGGTGGCCCGACTTCTTTCCCATAAACCAGACTGGTTCATTTCTGCCTCTGGCAGGCCGCTGGCTTTCTCTTCTTGCTGCATCTTTAAGTTTTTGGATTTATTAGTTGGAGAAATCTCCCCTGGTAACGGGACAGGAAAATGATAAGGAATTGATGCGAAACTGGGGTGGGCTCTGCTCTGAGTTGTCTCGCCAGCATGGCATCCTCCTCAAGAGTGCTGTCAGGAAGCAGCTCAGTGCTTGGAGACCTGCAGCTGACGTTATGCTGACTGTGTTCCTTTCCTTCCAGTTGGTTAAGGAGTTCGACGTGATCCACACGCCCAACCAGGTTGGTGATCTCTGCTGGCGCTTCCCCTACCCGTGAGCACGGCCGTCCCGCGGCAGGGACCCGCCCTCCTCCCGCGGCCGCAGCCTGCCTCGGCTCGCCGCCTTCCGCCTCTGCAGCGGGAGGCAGCGAGGCCGTACGCCTGCAGCTGCGTTACTCCTCACTGCCGGTCTGGGGCCTGGCCGCCTCTGCAGTGGCTTGGTCTTAACCTGTAGGTGCTGACACAAGTTTGACTGGAGAGGTTGAATCTCTGTCCTGAGAAACGCAGACGTTCACAGAAACTTCCACTATCCTCTTCCTGCCCTTCCTTTCCACGTTTCTGATGCAGAAAGGGAAGATAATTCTCCGGTGCTTCCTTTCTGCACTGTTTTTTCAGGCGTGGCACAGAGCCTTCTAAAAACAACAGCAGCCGTTAACAACTGCTGGTGAATACTGAGCAGACGGCTGGGCAATGCCTGATAATCGATATTTTGTTTATTAACAACCAGCTTCTGAATGGGGGAAGCTAAATGTGCGAGCCTCAACCCGTGCTCTCTGCGCAGGCCTTTCTGTAACACCTCAGTCGTGTCTGTCAGTGCGAGCTGATGGTTCCGTGCTGCTGCTTCGTGCAGGGAGCTTGTTCAGAACGGAACAAAAACCCCACCGTGTCAGCTAGCGCTATAGTCACCTGCAGGTGTGGTCCCCTTCCTTTCTCCAGTGTCTCTCAAGCCAGTTTCAGTTACAAAACGTGTCTATAGCAAGCTTTTCCTCGGGAAAAAAGAAAACTGTGCCTGTGGGCCGGTCCCCGCCGTGTGCCCGTGGTGCGGCTGGGCGACACCGGCAGCAGCACGCGGTGATGGGCACGGGGCTCGGGACGCGGCGGGGCTTGGTGCTGCCGGAGGTAATAAAATAACTCTCCGATGTTTCTCTTTCAGTCGAGTGCTTCTGCTCCTGATGTAGATGACCCAGAGGCTTTCCCAGCTCTGTCCTAAACTGGATGTCATAAGCCAACCCTGCCCTCGTCGGGCCTTCCTCTCCGAGGCTTGCATGCTTAAGGATCCTAAACAACTAAGAAATTTAAAAAAAAAAAAAAAAGAAAAAAGAGACTGTCATTCATACCATTCACACCTAAAGACTGAATTTTATCTGTTTTGAAAATGAACTTCTCTCGCTACACAGAAGCAACAATATGGTAGTCAGTTTTGTATTTAGAAATGTAATGGTAGCAGGGATGTTTTCATAATTTTTTCAGAGATTATGCATTCTTCATGGATACTTTTTTGTATTGCTGCTTGAAAATATGCGTTTCCAAACTTGAAATATAGGTGTGAACAGTGTGTACCAGTTAAAAGCTTTCACTTCATTTGTGTTTTTTAATTCAGGATTTTAGACGTTTTCCCCCATCCTGCAAACTGGTTTTTAATGATTGCACACTTTCTGTTTCCTTAGTTCCTGTTCAGCGGCTTTGTACCAGCCCGTGGTCTTTTGGAACAGACGAGCCTTTAATTTGGCAGGCCGTTAGTGCTGTACGGGATACCAACCCCTGGAGCGCTTCAGTTCTAAGCTTAATTCCAGACCTGGAGAGACAGTCGTTGTCATCTGTTCAGTAGTTTGTTTACGCAAGATCTTTATACAAAATTGATACCAGATACTTGAAAAATACTCAAAGCACATTGGTTTGTAGTTGCATACCTGTGTATTGATCCAGCAACGATGTGTGGAGAATTGGTCTAAGCAGTTTTTTAAAGCTAATGTATGACACCTCTCACCCACCCTTCTTACCTTTATTCCCTCCTCGTCCCTTCAACAGAACAAGACGCTTTGTTGGCAAAAAGAGAAGTTTTTAAATTACCTCTGCTTTTTCTTTGGGAGAACCCCCTGCAGATGAGCGCCCTTTCCTGGCGTTCGGAGCTGGGAGGGGGGAAGGTGGTAGCTGCCGCTCGGGTAGCCTGGGCTACGGCTGGGACGTGGGATTCAGCCGCAGTGACACAGGCGCAGCAGCATCCGGTGTGCTCGCAGCACCGCTCCCACAGCGGTGTTAAGAGGAACGCGCAGGCTGTGGCTGGTGGCAGGAGGGAGTTCTGGCTTGTTTCAAACAGGGCTGTTGCCACCTGTGCGGGATACAAAAAGGCAAAACAACCCCCGACACTTCACCTTTTCATTCCGTTCTGGAGTTTGTGCAGTGTTGATTGCTAGCTGACAGATGAATGTTTTTCAGAGAGCGGCTGTAAGAAGCTCTTCACACCGCTGTAGAAACTCGTAGGTTTAGTTTAATCCCTGTGAACAGAACGTTACCACTCCGTACCCAAAAGGAGGTGAGAGAAGGACAGATAACGAGGGTTTCGTGGTGTTTTTATTTGCAGCATTCGTTAGGAGACTAGAAGGATTTTCATTTTATGGAATGTTTTACACTTTGGACAGCTTATAACATTTGTAGTTTCTTAACTAGGTAGATAGAAAACAAAAGGTAATGCCCTATTTTTTTAAAAGCTGTACAGGACAGGCAAAAGTATTGGAGACCTTTGAATACGTAATAGCAGACTCCGTAACGGCGGGCTGTAGCTGGCTTGATTTACCTGAACTATTTTCTACAAGAGTGTCTGTTGTAAACCACTGTTAATACCATCAGTTAGACTGCGCAGTGCGCTCACCTCTCCGTCGAGGTACTAGGCTGCGAGGAGGAGGCAAGCTTCCAGTGGGTGGTGATCTCTCTGGGTTCGCTTCTGCTGACCTTACGCAGGCTGCGCGCTCTCTGGCACCGAGTTGTTTCTCTTCTGCCTCCGTTGGTAGAACGCGTTGCGGTTCCAGCCTTAGGGACACCTCAGGTAACGCAACTAAACCAATGCCTTGGGGTGCAGAAACGCTTCGGGGCCGCCCAGCCACTCGGGGCCCTGCTGGCCAGACTTGGCCAGAAGCTTTCCCTTTCCCTGCTGTAGGGTAGAGAGCAGTTTCCCGATGGCGTGTCAGGGGTGACTTTCAAGACCGCTTGAGCTTACCCTTGGTCTGTGCTCTTCTGATAGATGTAAAGTTGCCTCTTTCAGTCCATTCCTGTCAAGAACTAAAACTGTGAACATATCTTTAATATCGGTGGGTGTTAACTGAAATAAAGGTTTATTTTCATGCTCTTTTAAGAATGTCATGAAAACACACGGGGATGAAAACGCTTAGGTTAGCAGCGTGTCAGCCAGGTCCTGTCCCGGGTGGTCCACGTCTTCCCCTGGAGATGGTGCCCGGGCACCTCCGTCGCTGGGAAGGGACTCCGGGAACGTCTCCCTCCGAGCAGCTCACGTACCGTGCATGAGCTTGCTGTTCAGTAACACGTCCTATCCTCTTGCTTGCTACTTGTGCTGTCGCACCAAATCCAGAGGACTAAACCTTTTAGAATCTGAGCAATTTGGAAAAGGGTGGCCAGCAGAAAAAAAAAAATAAAAGGCTGGAGAGGGAGAAGCACACGGTGCAAATTGGCTTGTGAACTTAACGATGGCAAGCTTGGAGCATGAAAGTTCATCTTACAGATTGAATGCCGCTGGTGCTGGGAGGAAGCGAGAGCTGACCAATAAATGCAAGTGGTGTCCGTGTGGGAAAGACGTTTTTCTGAGGAAAATGGAACATCAGAATGCGGTGTCAATACATGGTGTTTGCAGTTGGAAGAGTTGACGCCACTCTTACCTGTAATGATTTTGCCCATGGGGGTTGGTTTGCGTAGCCACACCTCGTGTTTTAATAAATGCAGGACGAATGCCTAAAGCTGACACTTCAGCATCTGCTAACCCGCTTCTTTTTCTACAGTCGTTACAAAGACTGCTCTGCCTTCGTTGCACGCCTGTGCTTGATCTGCCCTTGCTGGGTAGAAGCCTCCGAGCCCAGTTTGGGGTGAGGTGGAGCCAGGGCTGAGTGCCCCGACGCAGAGGTTGGCTGGTTGCGGGCTCGGCTGGCTTTGGGCTGGAAAAGCCGAGAGCAGTGCTCATGCTGGGGAGCTTGAGCCTGACGGGGAAAAGGGGTTGTGTGGCCTTACCAGGAGACACTCAGGAGTTGAGTAGGTTGGCCTTCCGCCCTTCTGGTGGTGCTGTTTGTCTCCTCGAGTTGGAGAAGGGCTTCTGGGAAGCCCCAGGTGGGAGCCTCATACTTAGGAGCAGGGAGGAACGCATCCTGGTGCTCTGTGGCTGAGTCATTTGGGAACCGGCTAGCAACGTGTCAAAGGTCGGTGTGCACGAGTAGGCTGCTGACAGCAGTGCTCTTCTCTAACCTTTTTGAAGAAAAACCACTTTGGTAATGGGTGGCTAGCTCGGCCAGGGAGGACTCCGCTGGGTGGCTGCCGGGTGGAGCACAGGGGAGCTCTGACACCTCGGGTGCCTGACCTGAGTAGGCGTGGAACGTCACTGCTGGTGACGCCTGCACCCCAGGAGAAGTCTGAGCACCGGGCTGGGGGCCAGCACCTGGGACAAGCTGCAGATCCCCAAAGGGAACTTGCCCAGCTGATACTGTCCTGCGTGCGCTGTTCTCCCGGGTGAAATGCCTGATAATGAAAGGCGTACTGCAGTAACGAAGCTGTCCTCTCCTTGTGCTGAGCTGCCCCTGACAAGCAGCCTCGCTTTGTTCTCTGCGGGGCCGTGGAGCCCTCGGGCAGTTCCCGTTGCCCTCAGCGCTGGAGCTCGCAGGGCTGCCGGCTCTGTGCGCTGCTTGGGCTGCGGGCAGGCAGAGCCGGCGGTGTCTGACGGGTGGGTTACCGCCTGCTGCTACCTCAGCTCCACAGAAAACAAATGCGGTAGGCCCCTTGCAGGTTTTTCCTGTGCTTCAGCAACAACTAAAACTTGGGAAAACCGGTGTGAGGACTGAGGTGCGTGAATTTACCCGCAGCTGCTGCTGGTGAGCTGGCTGGTCTCGGCTTGTGAGACCTCGGGTCATCGTGGCACCGAGCTAGAGGTGAGGGAGCACCGCTGTACTTGTGCCTTTACTGGGTGGAATGGAAGTAACTCACGTGGGATTACTGTTACTGTCGTGTTTTTGGTTTATAAGTTTGATTTAGGATGTGTCCAGCGTGTGTGGGTGTGCTTAGGATTTGTACTCAAAACCCTGCAGTTCGTACGCTGTTGTGTGGAGGACAAGCCTTGCTTCTGCCCTTTTTTTTTCCCGAAAAAGCAGCACCTGCAGGTCTCTTGGGCTCCGAGGCCGCGTGGGACGGGGTGCAGGCTGCTGCGTGGTGCTGGCAAGGCCCGGCCGTGGAGCAGGGGGGCTGTGTCTGTGTGGCGTGGCCGTCGCCGCTTCGTGCTTGCTCGTGCAGCAGCTCCTCGTAGCGACAGGCGGCGGTGCGGCTGCGCTGGGAGGAAGGTGCTGAGACAGGCGGCTGCTCTGCGGAGTGGGATTGGGGGTGGAAAGGAGAGATGGGTGCCTCGCTTGTGTTGATGCCATGGTGAGGCAGGCTGCGTCGTGCCTTAACCAGGATGTGTGTGTCCTGAGCAAGAGGATTGGTCGCATCTGGGTGTCGCTTTTTCTTCAACACGGTGTTTGCCATGAACGCGGTGAGCTCGCGTCAAGTGGCTGGAGAGTAAGGGTACGTATCCTCACCCAGCAGGGACTGCTGAGATAATGGATGGGAAGAACAAACCTTGCCACAGCCCTGGTAAGAGAAGGATCCCTTGCGATGCCTGCAAACGGGCCTGGGCAGCGCCCTGCCCCAGGTGAGCAGGGGCAGGGGCCAGAAGCGCGCTCCCCGTGCTGGGTGCAGGCAGACCAGGCGAGTGCTCCCCCAGGAACGCACCTTTCAGAAGCGCTCTCTGCTGTTGGAGGAGTCCCGAGGAGCACAGCACGAGGCCGCCAGACAGCGGTGGGCTGCTCTCCCAGGAGCTGTTATCGGGGTGTTCCTCCTCAGCTCTCTCCTTGCAGTGTTTCCCGACAGCCGGCGCCCTTCCCTGTGCTCTGGGGATGCAGTGGAGAGCTCCCAGACCGTAGTGGCAGTCGGCCTCTTCCTGTTCCGCACCTCCTTATCCCCAGGGAGCAGCTTTCAGGTGGGACACCAGGTGCTGCAGCGCCTGGCCAGGCTCACGGGCTCCTGGTGCTGAGCATGCCAGCCGGGTGCTGAGCCCTCGGCACACCCCGGGACTCTGTGGCTGCCCACAGCGTGCTGGAGCTCCCGGACCCGTGGCTGGCCAGGCACCAGAGCTGCTCTGCCTTCACGGGGACCTCTGCTGCTGCAGGGGGCACAGCTATAGACCAAATCTTATGGCAGTAGACTCAATATTTACTTTGTTTTCAGTACACAGAAGCCAGACTGGAAAACGAAGGTTGGAGAGGAGCTGGGGTACTTGTGGTCACTGTGCTGATCAAAAGGAAACGCTCCGGGCACTGCAGTGGAACCAGTGAGATGTCTCCGACTGCCCTACGCAGGAGGAGCTGGTGCCAGGACCTGAAATTCACCTAAGCAACCCTAAAACCAACGTGCACGCAACCATTTTTGTAGACACCACCCACGGTCGAGGTGTCACAGTGCACGCAGAGGTACAGAACCCTCTAAAATTAGCAATGCTGATAATCCCCCTGGGTTTTGGCACCAAATTAGGAGGCAGCGTTACCATTAAAAATCAGTCTCACCATGCAGTGGTATTTGGACTTGGGATCCCAACAGTTTATAGACCTCCTGCAGGAGATAACATAGCTGGATCCGGAATAAAAGCTAGGGGAACGAGCAAAGAGATCTCCCTAATGCAGCAGTAAAGTTAACGTCTTTATTTCAAGTGAAGTGGGGAGAGCCGTGGCCTTGAAGCAGCAGTCTTGTGATGCAGGTAGGTTTATGGTTCTGCTTTAAAAGGAGATGTTGGCAGAGCTGCCAAGGATCTTTTGCTCTCGAAGCTAGGTAACATTTCGGTGGAGGTGCTTTGAGACGGCGGTGTCCCAGGAGGCTGTTACATGATTGTACGCCGCTGCTTAACAGCTTGTGTGACCAGCTGTGCGTGGGGAAGTCACCCCAGTCAGGGAAAGGAGGTAAAGAACTGGTGCTCCAGCTAAGTTCAAATCTGGACTGCCTCACCTCTAGGAGCAAACCTTCTTTGTTTTTACGGGTGTTTTGTTCTGTGCCTCGCTGCACTTGAGCTTCAACAGAGAAAACAAGAAAACTTCAGGTTCCCAACGTTCTATTTATAAATGTACATACATACACCGAGTAAACAAAGTCATGACATGTAACACGTGCTTCAGGCCTGTAATTAGAACACTTCAATAAATCATTTAAATTCTCCCCAGTCCTTTTGGCTCACTGCATACACGTGCTGCCTGTGTCTTTATTTCTGGGGAGGATTTCTTTTCCAAACTGAGCCACGGGGGCAGGCTCCTGGTGGAGCTGCTCAGCCGTGCTGCAGAAACAATGAACGGCGTGTCCTTTGGGGCCCGCGTGGGGCTGTAGCACCAGTGTCAGGGGGATGCAACGACTTCACGCCAGTGTTCTGTCTGCAGAGAGGAACGCTGTCTGTGGGGCATGTAAGTTTAGCACCCGTCCGTGCAGATTTCCAAATGTTGCATTTCTCACTCGTGTGCAGCTGGAGCACGGACTGCAACCGTGATCCTGTCAGATGCCGAGGGCTGACCCTTACTGAAATCAGTGCTTGCTCTTCTGGGCAAGCATTGTTTTAAGTGATTTTTGTGTCTGATATAGTTCAAGCCGGACTTGGTTGCTTGTGGTCAGTGGGACAGGGACCTGAGGCAACCCAGGCTGTATGAAGGCAGCCTGAGCAATGAAACTCAACCAGCCAGGCTGCCGAGCCCCAGCAATCCTGGCTCTTCTGTCTTTAATTCTGCCTTAACGTGCTCTGTGGGTGAAGAGCTGCTGCACTGTAATGTAAGGCATGACTGGCACTGCTGGAAAGGTTTGTGAGGTGGCTTTTGTCACTTGGAGGTGTCCTGTACACGTACTGGCAGCAGTGAAACACACGGAGATACCCCACTGACGTACAGACATCGAGGCCAGACCGTTCTGTCCCCCTACCTTGTGAAAGAGCTGCAGTTCAGTCTCACTGTGTCCAAATTAAGTTTCCCTCCGTAGGAAAACACGGGCGTCAAAAAAGTTGTTGGGAAGACAGAGATGGGGCTGCACTCGCGCTCCTGGTGCTCGTCAGTAGGGTCTGTAGCAGGGGACAGGATGCCTGCGGGCAGGTAGCCCGGAGCTCTGTCGGTGATGGGGTTAGCGAGGTACTCCGAAGCAGTTTGCATTTGTTCTGCCACCTCTGGCATCTTCCTGTACAAGTAGGGGAGCTGATGCTCGTAACTGTCTCCATCTGTTGTGCTGGGCAGAGCCTTGTACTCTGCCTCCTGCTTCTCAAAGCTGCTTTCCGAGTGCCAGTCGTGATTTTCAGTGCTGTGAACGTTGCTGAAGATCAGCTTGTCGTGGAAAATCTGGGAGTCTGTCTTTATGAAGCCCTCCTCTACTTCTATTGTTTCAGGCTCTTCAAAGCTGCTCGTGTCCCGCAGGAACGGACTGGAAGGCACGCTCAGCTCGCCCTGGTGGAGGGGCACACGGACAGCAGCCGTCACTAAGCCTGCAGGCACTACCTTGTGGCCTCCCACCCCCGAAATGCAAGCACCTCCACGCAGCAGCTACTGCTAGAAACAAAAACCTCTGCGTTGTTCTCGTGTGATGCATACCGCAGCCTAACGCAGTGCAGAGCGGAGTTTACCCGGCGCCAGAAATTGCTGGATTTGCTGCATTAAGAGATTACTGCTGTACAAAGCTCTGATTGCTTTTTCCGCTGAAGATGGTGGGATTAGGAGGAGAAGAAAAGCGTGATTTACCTTCACAGAAGCGTAACTCTTAGCCCACGTAGCATTAGCTGGATCTGGGATGGCTTTGTTGTGCCACTGAGGCACAGTGGCAGAAAGCAGAGAGTATAATCTGCAAATTGAACACGTGAAATTAGAAGCATGAATGCCAGTACCTGCGAGTGCTGCTGCGCTGGGCTGTGCTGCTTGCGCACGTAATTACTGACGAGTTCTGTGTAATCACGGATCTGCGTTAGCAGGGATCAGCAGAAACCCAGGCTGTGTGGGACGGGCACATCCTGCTGAAGGTTTTGGGAGCGCATCGGTTTTGGCTGACTGGACAGAACAGCTTTTGACTTACACTTTTTCAGCTGTTTGGGGCCATCACGACACCTCAGGAGCTTACAAGAATTCCCCCAGTGTTAGTGCAAATCAAGCCATTTTGCATGTTCTTTTCTGACAGAGACCCGACTACAAAAATCAGTATTCCCGTGGCTTTTAGGCTTACTCCTGGTTTGCCATTGCTGCTTTTCCTGCAAGCGGAGAGCCAAATTTACATCAATTTAGAGGTGAAAGGCCTAGGACAGGTAAGTTGCCTAGGGTTAGGCAGGGAGATGGCGTGGCTGGGGCAGGCCTGAAGTCGGGCTTGGCCCAAGCAGCCAGCTGCTGCTGCCAGCGGGTGCTTGCTCTGGGTGCTCACGTTTCCCAGCTACAAGGCCAGGGGTGGGGTAATGCTGAGCAACTCCTGATTTAGCAAAAATAAATGCTGCATAGCATCTTCTTCCCGCCAGCCCTCATTAGCTGGTCGTGAGTAATAGCAGCACCTGGCACAGCGTGCTAGGTATGGCCCCGAACTGCAGTCCTGGAAGGTCTGCTTGGGGAGGTGCTTATGCTGCTTTAAAGAAAAACGGCTTTTGGTCACAGTCTGACTTCATTCTCAGGGAGTTACCGTGGATTTTGCCACTTCAAATTCATTTCAGTGGAAGGAGGTCTTAAACTCTAGATTAAAAAATCTGACCTATGAACTACGGCTATATTTTAAGCACCGTTTGTGTTCTTGTAATCTGAAACCTTTCTTCAAAACCATTCCCTCTGTTCCCCAAGATGTCCCAAAAGCACATTCCTGTGCCTTCTAACAAAACTGCCATCTTCTGCTGGAACAAAACACTCACGCTTTTCTTGCAGGACGCATAGAGCAGACGCAGACTGAAAAGACGACGAAGCTGCACGTAAGTACAACAACGAGCCAGTCCACAGCACCTGAAATGCAGAATTGGTATTTTTAAACAAGAAAAAAAATGGGGTTCAAACTGGATAACAATCATGGCTTGACTAGCGTTTGCGCTCATAAAACATACCAAAAATTTTTAGGCTTAAAATCAGGAATCTGAATGGACTGATGGCTTTTGGAGACAACGGTACATTGTAACATCGGAAAGTCTACTCGATTAGAAAGTTTAATCTCTCGAGATGGTCCTCAATTCAAAATATGCAATTGCTGTTCTCTTCTAGTACTGAACCTGCCCCTGACAGAGGAGGTCAGCTGGGGGTACTGCACGCCAGGGAGCAGTGTGAAGTAGAAAAGATCTTAGGGAGATCTTCAGTACATGTTTAATGAACTGTCAGTGACTTAACTGGTGTCTCAGTGAATAGCTTGGCTTCAATGTGTTGCACCATCTATTTAAAATGTAACTTTCAGAAATCCACACTTTTCTGCTGGGAAAACGTTTAACTTGTCCAGATTGTTTTAATTCCCTAGGTTGCTTCTGAGACCATGAAACAAGCGTGCCTCCAGAGGGCTATACAGCATCGCCAGGCTCCTACGCTGTGGCGACGTATTTCTGAACTCGTACAGCTCAGCTGCTTCGAATTTAGCTCCTTCTCTCAGTTTGCTTGTGGGTCTGCACAGAATGGAGCTGTTAAAGCAGAGCTTAGTTTGTGCTCTAAGTGTGAGAGCCCGCGCCTGCTGCAGCTGCTGAGATGTGCTGTGTTCACAGGTCAGGTTCCCGTTCTCCACTCTGATTCTTCTTGTGGCATACTGCGAGGAAACTGAGCAAAAGAAGCTTTTTGACAATACTTGAGCACAAACTTTATCTAAGAACTTAGTTCTTTTTTTTTTTATTTGGGCTCAAAACAAATATGATCAAAACAATTCACCTTGCAGGGCAAAACCTGATTACTTCTGTTATCTTTGGTGAAAAATCTTTAGTCAAGGGGCTCGTTTTTGCACCCCCTGGGCAGCACAGGAGCAAGGACCACACACGGTAGCCTTGCACGCTGCACAAGCTCAGACATAATGCTGTGCTCCTTATGTCTCTGAGGTGACAGCTGCTTCTGCACCACAGTGAGGTTTCTCATGTCAGACTTTGAGACAAGCAAGACCTGTACATAGATATCCCTGATGTGCATAAATATCTGGGCAAGCAACTTGCAAGGGTCAAACCCTTCTTTCCCTCTTTGCAATAAGCAAGGCTGCTAGCCATGAACTATCAACGGCACAGATAACAGCCTGGCACAAAACCAGAGGTGGGAGACAAAGAAAGGTACGGTGCATCTCAAACCCAGCTGAAACTAGAGATCTTCAGCAATTAAAAAGTGTGTAAAGCATTTCTGGTGTGTGGAAAACACTGGGCCAGGGATGGAACCTCTGGTGGGAGCAAGAGAGCAAGAAATTCATTACTTTCCAAGCAAACCAGCTCCCTGTTGCCGCAGGGGCTCTCCCCAGCAGCCGTTGATGCTGTCATCCACAGGACGTAGTTCTCACCGCGTTGCAGGTTTGTGATGTAAAATTCGTGTCGGGAAGTTGCATTAGAAATGGCTGAAAGGAAGAGAGGGAGAAGAAAATGAAGCATCTAGCACACGTTTTTACTGGGTTTAACACTAAAGAATGGGGTTTCCAGAACTTGGAGCGTGGAGAAGCTGCATCTGAATCTTGCTGCTACACCTCATGGTAGAGCGTTGGTCTGACTCCTCAACCATACGGAGCTGTCTGAAGGCATCTCTCACTCCCAGCCCTCTCCCCTCAATACACAGCACGTGCACATCACGTCGTTTTTCACCAGGTACCTACCATAGACAGCCGGAGCTACCTTGCTGTCCTTTTTTCGCAGGTATATGTTGTACCCCGTGATGCAGCCCATTTGCTGGTGGGAAGGGACGTCCTCCCACGAAACCAAGACACCATTTGTCTGGGGTGTTGTGTACATCTGGGGCCCAGCTGATGGTGCTACAAAACACAAGAGTGACTTTTAAAGCTGAACAATTTAAGCTGGCTTAAAAATATCCGGAAGGGCATTACTGCGATTTACCTTTTTCTCTCGAGTATCCCCTAACTGATGCCACTCGGCCAGCTCTGTCCTGATAAAGTGCAAATACACTGATGTCATAGCACACGTTATCTTTTACATGTTCTAAATAAAGAAATGAAAAGTGGATAAGTATTTTTAAAGTATTTACAGTTATGGCTAAATATTTTCATTACCTGCTCAGATCTGAGACGGACTGTCTGGTTCGTTACACATCTTTCGTAAAGTAAGAAAAAAAAATGCATCATGGGCTCCTGTTTAGCTTGGCACAACCTTGCCATGTATTAAAAAGTCACATTGGCACTCCTCAGGGGTGAAACCCTTTTGTGCTCGAGGTAAGCAGTGGAGGAAAGCAGCTATTACACAGCTTAATACTCTACAGAATGACACGGAGGGTTTTGCTACGTGTAAGGTCACCAAGGAGGCACAAGAATCTAACAACCTTTCTTCCTCATGACTTCATACGAACATCCTCCCCCCAAAACATTTAATGGGGGTTATGAATGAGTGACAGTAATTTATTTTTCTGTTTCTTAAAACAGACTGCAAACAGCATGAACTTGCTGTTTTGTTTTTTTTTTTCCAGTTGCTCCAGAGCAGGGATTTCAAATCCAGGGAGGCAGAGCACCAGGACGGAAAACAGGGAAGACTCACTAGAGTAACACTGACTGTCGCTCCGGTTGTAACGTCACAGCTACAGCTGATATAAAGAATACAGCCACTGGTTTGGATCAGTAGCAAATGACTGCTAGAATGGAAATACTGTTAAGTCTTTCATCTCGTGTACCAGCTGAGTTTTAACTACCTGTCTTGTTCCATTTCAGAAGGACTGATTTTTTTTGAGAGGCATTCTACTTATGAGATATAAATCTCAACTGAGGGACTGCTGAGCTGAGCTCAAAGCAGCCACTGATTTTTTTTTTCCTCCCATATAAAAAGCTTTAAATGCCCTAATTTCTTATGCTGAATTAGAACCTGACTTGTTTCTTAAAAGGTTTTCAAAATAAAAGGGCACTTCAGCACTATCCTATTTCTACGTGGCAGTTACCTGATATCACTGCAGACAGGTTGGATGCTACAAGTTTTATCCAGGTCGGCTGAGGTTCTGGGCTCTTCTTCCTGTGTGTGTCCATCCATTCCACTACGTACCCATTGACGAACGCAGTGGATTTAACGGGAGGTTTCCAGCTGACTAAGATGCTGCCATTTCCCATGGGTATAGCAGAGACCTTCTGAGGAGGAGGTAAATCTTACATGGAAGAGAGAACAACCAAAAAGCACACTATCAGCACAAACTTGGTTGACTTGGTAAGTTTGCTACATGTTTTTTACTGTTTCATCCAGTTTGATGCTATGCAGTATATGAAAACAAACTAAAATTGAAAGAAAAGGTCGTGATTACTAGGGTGATCTCTGCCTGTGCTGGCAGGAATACAGCCATATCCTTACCTTGTCTCATGGTGTGGCGGTCTGAACGCACACAGCTTTGTTTATTCCACCCCAAGCCCTAGAAAGATACCGTCACAGCACCCAGTAACACCCCTGCTCCTGCCTGAGAAACACCAACACGCAAGATCCCCGCAAGACCAAAGCTCTTCCTCTCACAGCTGGGCCCAGGTTACTCTGTCCTGCAGGAGAAAATGTGGGGAAAGTCCCCAGTTTTTGATCTGTGTGGTGTAAACACCAACATCTTTTCTGAATGTTTTTTGTAGCAAATGCAATTGAGCTGAGCCCACAGAACAGTCCTTGCCTTACTGCCTCCATGAAATGATACACAGTTCTATCTCTGCTGTGATTTCCCCTCGCCATCACTCTCCCTTCAGTTCTGCCCTCTCCCATTAATTTTTGGTTTTTATTTTTAATTTTGCATAGTTCCTTTTCTGCTATGTCAGCCTGCCTAGCTTACGGGGAGGCTTACACAGGTGTCAGCAGGAGTTACAGTTACAGCCGTACGAATTCAGGGCAACTTGACTTGGCCTGAACCTGCACCCTTGCCCTTGAGAACATTTGTAACTGGATCTAAACTCCAGTCACTGAGGATTCACTGAGATCAACCGTAAGGATCCTACCAAGGTGCTAGGATCTGAATGCTTCTGTGGCACGAAGCCATGAGAAGCGTAAGGCAGAGAGCTGATACTATTTCCCATGGCTCAGACCCAGGGGGAGGCCTTACCCCCGATGCCTCGGTCAGTCACGATGGCTGCAGGAGGCGAGCTTCCCCTCGAGTTATCCGCAGTGACTGTTATCCTGTAGTCCACCTTTTCAGTGGTTTTGGTGTAATTGGTTTGTGTGGTAACCTCTGCTTCCACCGCTTTGGAACCCCTGCGATTCAGCGCTTCCAAGGTCACCGTGTACTGCAGGATTCGTCCTTTTGCTTCTGACTTGCTCAGAGCCTGAAAAGAAAATGCATTTCTTAGCATCTCAGTCTTCTGACAAGAGCACGGACCGGGAGACGGGGGGGATAATAAATAAAACAACAACCAGCATTCGGTGCATTGCAAACACTCATTGCACCACACCGAGGAGCTGCCTGGGCAGGTTTCAGAACTGCCCCAGGAGGGAGGCACTGGTTTGGCTCCCGTAAAGGGGTGTGTGCTGCCAAAGCCAGCTGGTTCGCTGCCTCTCTGCGGGATGAGCACGCGGTGGGTGCACCTCACTGCTGCAGCAGCCGCACAGCTCCCCGCCGTGAACTTAAGCGCAGGAAAAAGCCTTCAGCCACCACCAAAGCGACTAGCTCAGCCCGGTAATTCAGTAACGTGAACCAGGTATTTCAACTACTTCAGAACTGACCTTCTATCATGAAAGGGATCTGTGTTGCACCTGTAAGCCCTCCTGAACAAGGCTTTCACACACTCACTTGGCCGCAGTTTGTGCGCTCGGATTCCCAGCCAAGCAATGGCCACGGAGCCTTTTCCACACAAGACAACGAACTGAGGCAAGCCCTACCTTCAGACCCTTCTGTGAAGGCGGCCGGGATGCTCGTTATTTCCTGGCAGTAACGAATCAACATGTTTTTCTTCCTTTCCAAGAAACACTACGTCCAAAGTAACATTTCACCACCTCCTGGGAGCCAGTGATCGTAATTAGATCAGCCAGATCACCTGCCTTGCTACAGGTTTCTATCAGCCTTCCATCAGCCCTCCAAAAAAAGCCCCTTTTTCTGGAACTCCAGATCTCCTGCCTTGGGGCAGATGGTGGCTTCAGAGCATCCCCCCAGTTCAAATGCTCAAGGTACCCAATGTAAGTGAGGAGCTTTCACCTGAAGGTAATTTTTTCTCCTCCCTTTTTGTTCTAACACAAAGAGGCTAGTTGCAACAACAATCACAGAATCACAGAATCACAGAATTTCTAGGTTGGAAGAGACCTCAAGATCATCGAGTCCAACCTCTAACCTAACACTAACAGTCCCCACTAAACCATATCCCTAAGCTCTACATCTAAACGTCTTTTGAAGACTTCCAGGGATGGTGACTCCACCACCTCCCTGGGCAATGTTACTGGTTGGACAATGTTACTGGCTGGACAACAGCAAACTCCAGCTGATGTTCTTGGTAACAGATGAGCAGTTTTTACGTTTTTCTTGTCTAAAAGCAAGAGGAAACATGGCATGGCAATGCCAGGGGGATTGCTTGGTCAACTTGTTGAGACTGCTTTTTTTTAGAGATCTGTTGGCCTTAAGTTATGGCATTTTAAAGGCAATACAGGTCCTCCTCAATACCAGCCTGAGAATACTGTTCACAAATTGACTGGTACTTTTATTACTAAAAAAAAAATAAACGTACTTTCCAAACAACCTAGTTTTATCAGCTAGCTTACTGGCTGCAGTTTCCCTTTTCCCCTGCGATTCTGCACATCTGTGTAACAGCTGTAACATGTAACACCTATGGTGAGTTCTCCCTTTGGTTTTGCCGTAGCCCAGCCCCGTGACCTTGGCTTTCCATTCCCAAGCCTTATTCCAGCTCCTTCATTGCTCTTCTCTTAGGAATCCACAGCATCTGGCCACATTTTTCCAGTCTCACCTTTTGCTAAGTCCCACATTCTTCTCTTTCTCCAGACCGTAACATGATAGTGTGCTACCCGACGATTTAGTGCCTCCACAAAGATGTTTCCCATTTTGTATGCCCAGTGTTCAGTTGCTGAGCAGAGTTCCCTGGTACCAGTTATGACCCTCAGAAAGAAGGACCCCTGGAATCTCTCCCTCGCTAAATTTATTAGACTCTGCATCTGTCATGTTGGGCATCTTCATATCGGATTGCTGGTTTGGTTTGTTTTGAAGCAAAAGTGTAACTGAATTAATTCCCCAATGATGGGGACAAGAACACACATTTTACCTGAAATTCTCTCTTAAGGTTACCTTTCCTTTTATTCCTCATTTATTTTTCCTGTGTGATTCCAGTTTAGTGAAGCTCTTTAGCTGGTGAACCGCTGACCTTCCAAACAGAAATACACCCGGGGTGAGTGAAACATATCGATTTCTTTTTCTTCAGATTGAAGTCACACTTTTCACAAGGGGAAAAAAGAGCACTAACGGCATAGCTAGATATGTAAAAATGAGCAAGTTTTGATTTCGGTAAAATCTAGAATTTTAATAAAAGCCACAATGAGACAAAGGACTATTTAAACTCAACCACTTAAATACACATCGCTTTGAAGAGTCAATCTATACTGTCACTTGTAACACTTGTGTAGCTGTTTTTTCCACTCTGGGTGACTGAAAGCACCCTTCATACTATCAGTTTCACAGTTTCCTACGTCTCCTACGTAGTCAGATCATTATGTTTTTCTGTTTGGGTTTTTGTTGTTGTTGTTGTTATTTTTTTGGCCATAACAACAAACAAAAGGAAGTGGGGAAAAAACACTTAAAAATAGGAAAATGCTTGCAGTTTTACAAACACTTTGGCAGTGTCTCAGGACAAGTACAGTGTCTGAACCTATTCTGCAAACCTTTGGAAACCCTGATGAAACTAAACTGGCAATAGTTTCCTTGGTATTAATGGGAAAACACAAAAACATATACTGGTAGTACATTGTACAGTCTGTGTCTTCTGCCTTGGATCTGCTCTGAAAACTATAAAAACAACGTATCACACCCATTTTATGAATGATACTACAGGAAGTCTGTGTAGATAAAGAAAGTGTTGGCTCTCTACTGCAAGTTAAACGTCTCAAAGCCACAAAGTCAAATAATTACCCGAGAATTGCTGCTTTCACTTGCAGTGTAGTACTACTTGTTGTGGAGAGAAGATACAGCATTTGGAAGATTAACTAGAGATTGAAAACTGGAAGCCAAAGAAAATGCGTGCTTAAAAATAATCTTACTGGCTTTGAAAAAAACACTGCCACAAACACTCCACAGCCTGAAGATCCCTCCTCAGAGCTGACTTCTAAGTGCTGTATTGGTAAGACTGGAGAAACTGAGTTACCGAGCACCTTGGATGGCACCTTTCTGTACCAAGTTCCACAGAAAGGATGCAATAAGGAGCCTGGAAAGCCAAGTGACACGTTTTTATTTATGGCTGGCTGCCTTGCTTCTCTCTGCCATGCTTCCCTCCGTTAATGCTGTCCCTGAGGTCAGAATCTGAAGCATGATGTGTGAGAGATGTCACTTACAGCTCCTTGCTGCCTGAAGACAAACTTTCACTGAGCGTGTTGTTAGAAAAGAGCCTGGATTGTATCGTAATGTGGGATTTTTAATCCGCAGGTTATTTGATTGAGTTTTAATCTGAGTTCTTTTGAAGCTACTTTCCATTTGAGACATCATCATTTCCTTTATAGGGCCTCAGCCACCAGCCCTCCAACTTACTGAGCAGACCCAAACAACCAAATATTTTCTGCCCCTTCTATACGAAAATACTTGCTCTGAGTTTGTCCAGTTTCAGATTTGCAGCTTTATTATTAGCCAACTATTTTGCATGTGGCTTGCCTGTTGTCTGTTTCACACCTGTACAGGAAAGCAGTTTCCTTCTGCTACTGCAGTATGACGAGATTCAACTGACCATTGACAAAGCAATAACACAGACAAAACAATTTCAATTTCCCAGCCTATATCCAGCTTTTAAAAGTTTTATATAAAACTTTATATAAAACTATATAACTATGTAACCTATAAAACTATATAACTATGTAACCAAACGGTTACAACAAAGGCCTTTTAAAATGAATCACCTCCTCTACCTCCCCCATTCTTTATCACCCCGTTTTTCATATAAGAGCAAAAACGCCCCTGAAGGGAGTTCATATCCAAAAGCACCCATAGAAGGTGGGTGCCCACTGAGTATATGGGGCATGGCATCCCCCGTCCCTCCAAGAGTTTATCTTTATCCCCATTGCAAAGAACAACAAGGTAGACAACGAAGAGAGAAATTCTATTAATTAGAAAAAATAGAAAATTCTATTAACTAGAAAATATATTAGAAAGGCTACAAGGTTGTTATCTGCCCCTTTACGTACACCATCAGAGACCCAGTGTGAAAGTGGGAAGGGAATGTCTGTCTCTAAGGAAAAGGTGGTTACTGAGTAGTGATGCTTCCACTTTTAGCGGCTGTTACCTGCTTTACACTGACACAGTATGCTGGACAGCTTTGGGAACTTTTAAAGGAACATTCTAGACAGAAAAGATTTGATTAAATCTTGGTGAGGAAAGGCTTGGGCAGCAGAGTTATTGTATATCACTGGACAAAGCAGTGGTAAGAGCCCTGTGCTCTGTTTGCTTAAAGACCCTTCCAGCAAACACGTGGAGTTCCCCCTCCAAAGTTGCTGATTATTACTGCATGTGCTTTGGTTTTACTTAAACGTCTTACCTTCCAGAAAAGAGAAATGTTCTGCCTTTGAGAGTCCACATCCTGCGTTTTGTACCAGACATCTAAGAGACCAGTAGGCACTGGAAAAAAAGGGGAGCAGAATTAATGACTCTATTCTGAAGCGAACAAACAAGACATTGAGCAGGCTACATAGGTAAAAATCCTGAAATGACTAAAATTTAGGATTTAAAATCTCTCTGGAATGATGTAACGTGCTGTGGCCTTTAAAGTATTATTTTGTATTTTAAGTCTGTATTTGCTACTCCAGCTGGAGTTCAGCTACTGTGATGACTGCCTGCATGACTGCGGTCATGAAGAGACCAACTCACAAGAAGAAGAGAGGGTTACGCTCCCCCAGTCACTATTTGGGGCTCTGTAATCACTGACTTTCACAGAAGCCTATAAATCACAGTGACAGCATTAGTTCTGACCTTTGCACAGAAGTTGGGCTAATTAAGGTCCTTAGGGCTGGCTATACCAATCCTCAAACAACGGACAGCTTAAGGTGATAGGGATTTTGTGTGCCTGCTCCTTGCTATCTAGACCTAGGCAATCAATGTCTTTACCGGCTAGCTGGGTAGCACCTTGTCATATGTAGTTTACAAGCCCTGTTCTTTCCAAGATTCTCCTTCTGTTTACAGAATTAACATTCAGCAGTCAGAACACCACGCAGAATCACAGCCTCCTTCCAGTCCCAGGAAGATACTTCCTGAAAACCCTTGCTGTTTAGACTATTTGATACTCATTCAACTCTACAGTTTTGAGTAAATCTCCCAAAATAATACTAAAGCAAACTTCTCGCTGCCAAAGCTAGCGAACAGTGTGCTCAAACAGTTCAGAATCAGATAAAGACATACAAAGAAAGCCAGTGTGATAAGAGGTAATAAAGCTTGGTTTCTCAAGGTCCCGGCACACAATAAACTCATAAAATTACAATAATAAGTGTCACGGATAACATAAGCAGCAGGCAGCTGATGCCCGACCCCACCTAGAATGGGACTAGGGCTGTCTGTTACTTGCTAAATGCAAGGACAGAAAAAAATCCTCAGTACCAGCAATGTTAGGAACTATTAGTCCTCTATCCACTGCTAATAGTGACTGGAATAGAAAAAAGAAACAGGACCCACAGAAGAAATAAAATCCAAATGCACTCACTGTGAGCGAGGGAGGAAGCGGCGAGCTCAAAGCAGGAAAAAAATAAATCAGATTGCCTCTGTTGGACTCCAGCCCAGATTGTAAGGTTCATTTCACATGTGAACTATATAAGTTAGCTAGAAAAAAATGCTCACTTGAGAACCGTGCTTGCATAAAGCAAGTTTTTGTGGCAGCTCAGGCCTAGAGAAACATGGAAAATACCTTTTAAAGTATACCTTATAAAGGTATACTCCTGGAGTATACCTTTGCTAAAGGCCAAACTCTCGTGCAGAACTTCAACTACTTTGAAGAAGAGCAACGGTTAGGTACACAGAGCTCGTCACCTGCAACCTCACCTTGCTAACACTTAGTCTGATGTCAGAAATACTGCTTAGTTGGAAATTTTCTTGTTTTAGAGCACTGGCTGGGGAGGAGGAATGCTGACCACAAATACCATAGCAACCCAGACTGCATCAGGAAGGTAAGAAAACTGTTGAGAGGAAGGTGGGGGAGGGAAGGAAAAGTTCACACCTTCTGCATCAATCAATGCTTCTTACAGAAACTGATGCTGTCAGTAGTGGTAAACAGCATGAGTAATAACTGCAGGAGCCTGAAGGTCTTATAGTAATTCACAAAAAAAGGAGCAACGAAAGCCAAGTACAATATGAAAGGGGAGGATGCCAAAGCAGCCAACACATCTTTGTTAAAGGACCAACTTCTGAGAAGCTTTCTTCTTTCATAAGAACCGACAGTTCTGCAGCCTGTGACTTCATACAGCTCAGTGGGAAGTCAAGCAGGCATATATAGGAGCCTGCAGCAACGCGAAGACCTCTAGTATTAGAACTGGTACAAACTAACACAAATTCCCTCACGTTTATGCTGTGTGTTCCCTGGAATCTGCTGTGCAGTCCTGTGAAGCAAGGAACGTTATCTGCTCACGTTGCAATTCATTAGGGGACTGCTCTCCGGAATGCGGGGCCAGGTTAAAACCATTCAGATCTCCAGTGACTGCACTCCTTAGTGGAGGGAGCTACCTGGGAGCTCTCCAAAGGAAATATTTTCTTTACTTGGAAAAAGATGAATTGGCAAAATCAAACCACTTTGTTAAAACCTCCCTCAGTTCTGCTGAAGTTGATAGAACAGTGTCCTGGCCAATTCATTCAGCTCCTCAGCAAATTGTCAAGTGAGCTCAAGAACCCAGAGAGTGCTTCCCAAACCCGAGGTTCCTTCGTGACTCAGGGCCACTTGGCAGCCATCCTGACTTCTGTACGGTATTGTAGAAATTCAGTAAAATGCTTAGATATGAACCAACACAAAACATTTTCCTTTTCCCAGTTAAGCTGCACAAACTTTCTCCGACTTCTCCAGATGTGCAGGAATGCAGGAGGCTGCTGCTAGGGCTCCAGGCAACATGGAGAAAATTTCTCCAACTTCCAGCAAGGTCAAAAGAATAAATCCTTCAGAACTTCTCAAGGAGCTCTTGAAATTCCAGTTTTGTAAGGAACTTAAACAGTTTAATTTTTTGTTCATGAAGAAAACTGTTCTGTTACAGAAGTTCACTTCTCTGTTGGCTTTGTTTCTGGATTTACAGAGCTGCTGACCAGGACTGCAAACCAAGCAACATTTTGAATTTGTTACCTGAAGTTTACACTTCTGTGTAAACCTTAGGGACAGGCTTAGCGTACCAAACCACATAAGGTATTACCTGCTTCTGGAGTCTGGGCTTGGAACGCACTCCAGTTACTCCACAGTCCTCTCTCAGGATGAATTTTACAGCTAACCTGAAATTCGTAGTCTGTATGAGGCTCCAGACCGTAAAGACTGAAATTTTCACTATTTACATTTTCAACCTTTAACGGAGATAAAGGACATATAACGTTAAACTCGCAAAGAAATAAAGTTGACAAATCTTCTGCTCACACATTTTACTCAACTTCAAGCAATGCATTTAGCATTTAAAATAAATACAAAGACTTCCAACCAGCATTAGATAAGGCCCAAGCATTTGTAAATTGAGCACCTGTAGCCATGAGCTACACTGGAGAGATGTGACCACATTTTGATGAAGCAGTGTGCCAAACGTAAGCTCTGATTCTTCACTGCATCATACTTGAACTATTCACGCATGCAGATTTTTACAGGATGAGAGTTTTACCTTCTTTCCATTTTAGACCAATGATAGAGGTTTTGATTAGTAGTCAATAGTTTTTCTTATATATGATGCTAGAGAACAGAGAGAGGCCAATTTGGAAAAACTGATGCTAAAAAGAAACAAGGATATTAAAGCAACCTCCGAGGATCACAACTGCCTTTATTCTCCAACAAAGGATTACCGTGTTCCAGGCGTAACCGGTAAGCGGACGGTATCTTATTCTACAGTGCTGCGCTCGTACTTCATCGTGCCAAACTAATGCGAAATTTGTCACAGAATTTTCAAATCCCACTAACAATCTCGGAGGATGTGGTTTCACTAGCAGCAAAAACAAAAACAAGAAAATGGCACTCAGGTACGCATCACAACTAGAGGGTTAATGGAAAATAGACGAACGAGTTGCGACTGGGTGGATACTTCTGACGGGTTTAAGCAACAAAGATGTAGTGCTCAAACTGTTTTCACTTTGTTCTGACTGAACGAAGGTAAGTAATACATTTACCTATGTCTATTAACATGAACATGAGTGGCTGTGAAAAAGCACTTCCTAGTTCGTTGGAGGCGGCAACCACAACTGTGTAAGCGGAGTCAAAATTCAACTTCTTGCTCAGAACCAGCGAGCCAGATTTATTATTCAGATTTTCTTCTAGAAAACAGAAGAGGTCAATGCCATCTGATAGCCTAGAAAAGAACAAAACCTCTCGGTTAATGCTTCCCTGTACCCTGTGAAAGTTAAATCCCTGAGTTCGTAGAGGTATAGCTCACATCTCTACCCAACTGGGCTGGTTCAGATCTGCTGAGACTGTGACTCTTTGAACAACTTAAATGATTAAGTTTAATCGGTGATTAAATATTTAATTTATCTGTAGTCTAAGGGTCAGATGGTACGGCTTCAAACACGACTTTTCATTCCCAATCTGTCATTCAGCCCGTTGTAAAGGTAACTCATCTAGTTTCTCCATGTACTTTCCTCCACCTGAATCAGAGGTGATTATGTCATGTTGCTTCGGGCTGATCTATCGTATTTTATAATATACTTAATTACTAGCAAGCACTGCTGTATTTCTATGTGCCATTGCAACCCTTACAGGACTCATCCTTCCCGACTCTTCTGTGAACTAACCATCTAGTGTCCTTCTGCTTAAAGAGCAATGATGGGTTTCTATAAACTAGGAACGCTGCTCCTGCTTTGGCTAAGAGCAGCAGATAATAGCGAGCGTAGCAGGACAAAGAGATGGTCACACGCAGTACCTCCGAAAATCAACGGGTAGTAGTTCAGCCTGTCCAGCTGACTGCAAGCGTCAACATGAATTCTTTCTACCCACATACTTGCTTGAATAGAAGTTTTCTGTTGCAGGCATTGCTAATTACGTAATCACTAAATAGAGAAAATCCACTGCGGGAAAACAGCGGGTTTAAGCTGCCATTTTAAGACCACTTCCACTATTAACATCCCCTTTCCAAAACAGGAGCCATGACTTGGCTTATTCTCTTTACCCACTTAACCCAGAAGTGAGTAAACCACTGCCGTGCAGCACACACAAATGTAAACAGGAAAGGTTTTTTAACTGAGACAGTTGGCTTTTGTGATCGTGGCAGCCTTGGACTGATTCATAAAGCAACTCTTGTGTGATTTGCTTAAAAGGTTGAATCTGTAACAAACAGTGCAAAAATAAAAAAAAATCTCTAAGTTATGATTATAGGTATTAAAGAGCCTCCTTCCCTGCGTCACTTACTGTATTACATATGTAGTGTTTATGTATGTAAGCCTTCCTTTGTCCCAGGTGCAGGTAGGATTGCCATCTGTCCCATACTGGATACATGACACGTTTCTTGGCTGATCTGGAGGATCTTAAACAGATATTCTTATCAGTTTCTTCCTTAAAAATGTTGAGAGGAGAAATATGAAGAAATGCTAGGGTTTGTTTTTGTTTGCTTGTTTGTTTTTTAAAGGCAAGACAGTAAGTGCAAAGTATTCAGAGGTCGCTATACGTGAAAATAGCTGAGTCTTTCATGCAGTCTGTTGAGACCTCTGACACTTGAGCAAACCCACAGTGAATTTGCAAGGATACCAAATAAATACAAGTGCTTAACAAATATCAAACTGGGCACCCCAAGCTTTGCTTGAAGCAGTCAACCATTATTCCTTAAAATCAAACAAAAACAAAAAAGGCAACAAAGCACTCATACAGAAGATGACTACTGCAGCAGCTGCTCTTCTATGGCAAGAAGAAAATCCAAAATTTCCTTAGAATTATTCTTGCAAGTCTCCTGTGTCCTGAAGAGACTGGTGTGTCTCAAGCGTAGAACAGGAGAGAGTGAGCATTATTATGTTTGCTCTCAACAAGCAGTTTCATTTAGCACCTCTCTGTTTTTCAATTACTGGAACTCCCTTCCTCATTTGCTGTTGTGGAACAAGCTGGGTAGCATTTAAGTGCCACTACACGTAAAGCAGCACGTTAGCTTTTTCAGAGGTTGCACAGTGATACGCAGTGGGTGCAGAGGGGCAGACATGTACGCAGCGCCCTCCAGATCCCAACATCCATGTGGGTGGCTGGGAATCTGGGTGTGGAAGGCCCCTTTTGTGCTGCATAGTTCCAGCCAGCAATATTTTAGATACGAAGCCAATAAAACATAGCACCCTTTCTGGAAAAGGCCACCCACCTACTAGTTCTTAACATATGTCTCAGAGGAATCCCAGAAAATGTTAAAGAACAAGAAATAACAAAATTCTCCTTACTTCCAGACATTATATCGACTCCACAGATGAGTTTTTTCTTGTACTCACAAACTATTTTGCAAGTAAACATGTGTTTGCCATATGTAAGGACCTGAAATTTGGTGCTCACAGAAGTGCCATAATTAATAATTAGTTCAGAACTGTTAAAGAAAATAGCTATCTTGCACTGCTCGTTGTATTTCAGTTGTTTCAGCTGGCACGAGAGGGTAATGTTAGTTCCAGGCTGGACATGCGAAGCAGAGTTAGCAGTCATGTTTCCTTTGTCGCATATTTCTGCAACCCCGTGGGGAAGTTTGCTAGCAGTCACGTTTCCTTTACTGCACGCTTCTGCAACAAGATGGGAAAACACACCTTTAAAAGGAACACATCATTCAGCCTGTAAAACATGCTGCACTCTAGGAAGAGGGTCTTCCCGAATTTTTAATGTAAGAATTCCTGTCTCTGCACACGTAACTCCTAACACATTGTTGTGCAGAGTCTTCACTGATCCGACTACCTGGAGACCAGAAACCAAAGCCTAGCTACCAGTTACTGTACGATAAAGCACAACCCGAGGCAAAATCTACCAATCAGAACGTTTTTTTTCACTGCTGAAAGAAAAAAATAATTAGCCGGAGTGCTTCTTTTAAGTGATAATTGCTGTATATATATATATAAAACCTTACCTGCTGTGAAGCGCATCGACAAACAAATTGCTGCAGGCACAATCCATGCAAATAACATTTTGCTTCCTATAGAGCAATGAGTACCTTTTCCCAGTTCCTAAAAAGTGAAAATATCTTTTTAAAATATTGTTAGTATTTCGTAACTTCACACAATTCAAAATGCTTATTTTACGGGTCCTTTCCAATTAACCGTCTCTGCTGACACTGCACAGTGACTCTCTAGATGCTACCCCATGCAGCTGCTGATTTGCAGACTGCTTCTCCCTGGAGACAGGCACAATAGCTAGAGGCACGTCAGAATTACAGGTACTTTACAACTCTGTGCTTTCAAAGCAGAGATACTTGCTCCCTTCCTTCCCAAAGATGCCCTGCAAGCCCAGAACCAAAAATCTAACTGTGAAATGCACCCAGAACAGACCCTAAGTACCCCTTGTGCAGAGGATAAAGATTTTCCTTACTCATTTCTGCTCTTACACCTCCCGCCTTCCACTTCTGTGCAGAAGTGGCCAGAACCCAAAATTTTAAAGTAAACTAACAGCCAAAATTTGGCAGGACCTTTAGCAGAAAGAACACACCGTACGAGGGAGGTTTGAACACCCAGTATGTAGAAGCAGCAACTCTTAAGCTTCTTAATTGTCTCCCGGGGATACTCATTTACATGATGCCCCCTCACCCTCCACCCCTGCAGCTTCTCAGGGAGTAAGAACATGTGCTATTTCTCCCCAAGACAATGTTTTTTGCATGTTAAATCCAGCGCAGCTGGCATTCCCCTGAAACCCTGCACCCTGGTGTCCAGCACGCGGTCCCCCACGCTCCGTTATACCCTGCACAGAGCTGTCCAGAAAGGATCTGGTTCATGGGGGATGCAGAAGGAGGAAGAAAAAGGGAGAAGGGAAGCAGAAGAGACGGGATAGAAATGCCTGGTGCTTCCCAGCGCCCCAGCCTGGACACTCAGCTCACCTCTCACATCTCTCCAGGGGCAGGCAGCCGTGGCACGCATTCGGAGGCAGCAGCCTAGCGCTGTGGGAACACCTGGGAGAGGGAGTTAAGGACAACCTAATGAACGGAGAGGAGGGACTAAGGGCGTCTGCTAGGCAGGAAAACCCGACTGTCAGTCTGGAGTCAGATACGATGTCCACTGCTGCAGGTGAGAGGATGCAGCAGCCCCGTTATCACGGGCATTGCAACAGACCCGTGCCCAGACTGCCCAGAGATGCCCCCAAACCCAAAGGAGTTGATTTCATTGCGGGTGACTAACACAGACTCAAGATTCCCAGAGCTGAAGTATCGTGCATTAAATGTTGGATATGACTTTGCGATCAGCATTAACAACTATTTCCTTCCTTGCCCTGCCGCTGCAGAATGGCAGAAGCAGCGAGAGCACATTGGGTACTTCAGAAGAGAACACACCAATGACCAATTTTTATAGCTTCTGACCCGTCGCAGACGCAGCTATTTTAACAGCCCGATGTTATATTTGAAGCAAACCACTGCAAAGTGAAACTTCTCAGCCTGATCGCTTCTCGTGCCACTGTGGAGGGGCACTTCCAGGGGGATGCATTCAACAACACAGCCTTTGGTGCGTGTGTTAATACATAAAAAAAGTTATTTCAGGTCGGTTTTGTGTAACAGAAAAAGGAGCCATTCCACAGGTTTTTTTTAAGAAAATGAACTCGTATATGACGTGCAATATGTCAGATTTGCCCAAAATGCATAGACGCTGTGCTTTTTGTTTAAATCCACGGGTTCTTCAGATCAAAATGCTGCCGTGCCTCAGCCTTACCCCGGTGCACGTAACGCCTCAGGTCTGTAGGTGCTCTGCAACTGCCAGGATGAGCAATCGCAGCGCCCGAGGTCTTCAAGTAAATGCCCTGCCTTCCAATAAACTGAAATCACCCGGGGCTGCAAACATCCTTCTGACAGCACAACCGAACCCCCAGCACCTGAGTCAACGCACAAAAGCGGTACTTCTTCAAGTAATTTCGGTCCCTGGCTCACTAGGCAGGCGCTGGACAGCTTCTGCAGCATCAGATGAGAGCAGCGAGCCGTAGAAACCATGGCAGGAGCAAAATATGAGAAAAGAAGGAGAAAGAACCTTCCGCTTGGAAAGCTTTTGTAAAAAGAGGAAAAAAAAAAAAATCTCCAGATTCCACACCCGTATGGGAAAACGAGATAAAAGGTATTGCTGTGCGTGGATCGAGCAGCCCACGAGGGACACCGCCGTGCGTGCGGGAGGCAGGGGAAGCCCCGCGGGGCTGGCAGGGCACAGAGCCCTGAGGTAGCAGCCCAAGGGGGCTGAGGACCACCTCTGCCCCTCACAACAGGCTCCCACGCTTCAGCACAGAGGCTGGAGGAGCACCGGGGCTCCCCGGCTGCCTTCAACCGGCTGGTAGAAGCGGGGAAGGGGTCCCCCGCCCCGGCTCCGGCCGAGCCCTCAGCCGCCCTCCCGCCCGCCGTGCCGCGGTACTCACCGCCCGGCCGCGCCGCTCCCCTCAGCCCGCAGCCGCCGGGAGCTTCCCGCATGTGCACGGCGGCTCCGTCCCGCCCCGTCCCGGCCCGTCCCGCCTCCCCTCAGCGCTGCTCGGCTCCGCCCGGCCCCCGGTTCCCGTTCTCCTGTCCGCGGGGGTCCCGGTGGGGCCCGCGGTGCCGGCCGGGGCAGGCCCGGCGGCGGCGGGGCCGGGGCCTCGCGGAGGGACGGGGAGGGACGGGACGGGGGCGGCCGGGGCCTTGTCCCTGCTCGTCCCCCAGGCCGGGCCGGGCTGCAGGTGGGAGATGAGGAGGCAAGAAAGAGGCTTGCTGAAAGAGGCTTGCTCAAGGTTAGCTTCTCACAGATCCCCCCCCCCCCTCCTCCTTCCCAGCCCCCGTTTTGCTCTCAGGGAAGGTAAGGCACAGGAAATTTCAATTACAGAAAGCCTAGGTATGAGAAAAGAGTGAAGATTACCAGAAAAAAAAAAAAAAAAAAAAAGAAAGAAAGAAAAAAAAAAAAAAGCCTGTGAAACCTAAAGCATAACTCTCACTACCTACCTGCTCTGGTAGGCTGGAACAAGAAGTGCTCAGGCAACCGCAGTGCAAGACAGAGGTGGGAGAGAGGAGCCTGTCCTCAGGTACAGCCGCTGCGACTCTTCACCCCCGTGTCTTATTCCAGCGTCGTGCGATTCTTACTTTCTCACAGTTTTAATCAGCCCGCTGGCAGACTGCCACCATGTCTGAACGAGCTTATCATTAAAAAGGTCCTCGTTACTATTGTCCCTCCTCTTTGTTAGGCGTCGATAACGAACTTGGCTTTCCCGGCAGCGTTTGCTTCATGTGACTGACTTTTACTAGCTTCAGTATTGAAGCAAAGGTGTTTTGGGGACTGACATCCAAGCAAACGATTACAGAAGTGTGAAGTTGTAGAGTCCAGAATCTTTGAGTTTGAACCCCCGGTACGCTTTGTTTCTCTTCCAAATCCCTGTGTTACATTAGCACTTTTTCTCTAGACAGAAGAAAGTGCTGACGAAGTTCACAGAAATACTATGCATGCACTGTGCAAGTCTGTACCCTGTGAAACTCCAAATATCACCAGTTTCCTTTTAAGTATATAACTTATTTCCCCTCTGTCTTTTTTTAGTTTACGCTTTTTACAATACTTCTTCCCAGCACGCGCTTCATCTACGGTCTGTAAAACCAGGACTCGTATCATTTTAAAATAGGACTCCAAGAGGATTTCATATGGAATCTCGTCTCTGGTCCCCTGCCCATTGCTTCCCCTCACTGGGTGCATTTGCTTTTCATTTTTTGAAAGAAAATACGCAGCCGTTGTATGAGGTGCTCGGCTGGCAGTAGCAAAACTTGAGCAGCATTTTACTCATCAATGAGGCGTTTAAGGGAAGGTGCCCGTCAGGTGGCCTGAGTGATCAGAATTTTGTGCCGCGATGACAGGAAACTGAACTGAAAACACCAATCCACTGCCTATCATTAAATGCAGCTGCTTTCTTTTCTTTCTTTTTGCTTAAGGCTCAACACCAAAGTCTGCTTTTTCATGCGATTCCTTCGCACTGAGTTGTGTCGAAATAGTGCCTATGTTCCCAAGAACTGTCAGGGAACTGCTCTGATATTCCAGATGTGTTATAAACCCTCTGCTATTCTACCGGGCTTTTAAGCAAAATATTTGCTAAGTATTATTCTTATTTCAAGGTGTGCCTTCAAGGCGATGGAGCAGAGCTCTGTCTTAGGAGCTGAGCTCGAAGTAATTCCGATTTGCCTCCCACAAGTCTGAGTAAAGGCACGGTGCTGCACGGGCACACACCGAGAACTTCAGAATCATAAAGCAAACAGCGTGCTCCCTGCGGCCAGATGTCCCACCGAAACCTTCATCCAGGCTGCACAAAGAGAGCAGAAGGGCAAGGCCCCTGCTGCAAACGGAGCTGCCGAGTGCTGGCCGGGACAGAAGATGATGTCAAGGAAAGTACGGAGTCATCTGTCCTCTGCGAGGAGGTGGCGTCTGCAGTTCTGAAAACAAAGCCTGGGAAAGCACCACCAATAGCTGACATAACGTGGTGTTCGGCGATCGCGGTGTCAGTGCTCTGAGGAGCGTTTGTAGCGAAGCAGAGGGCTGCAGCGGTGAGGCCAAAGAAAGGCCATCGCAAAGCGTCGTCAGTGGTCGCAGTGGGGTCTTACAGCCCAGGCCACGTTGTGCCTTCTGAGATCCGCAGCTTGCTGGTGAAAGAGCAGGCCTGCTGTTCCAGTAAGCTGGTTTCCGAGGGGTGAAGCCTCTGTGATCAAACTGAGAGTATGCCAGTGCATAACTGTAAAGGCAAGACACACAGTCGCTGGTTGAGTACGCGCTTCAGGGAATCCTGTTGCTTGGGTGGAGCCTGCTGCCAGGGGAGAATTGCAAACTGCCTCCTTGTCATCTACTGCCTAAAACACGATGGTGCTCACAGAAACAGAGGCAGGGAGGGCTGCTCTCACGGGTGGGGTATAAAATACTTGTCTGGTGTTACCGTGCCTCTCTGTCACGTCTACCGCAGCCTCCAGTGCGACACATCGGAAAGGAATCGCCAGTGCTGGATAAACCAACCTGTCAGAATGCTTCCTGCTGCAGCCCGCTCTCATAATCCGGTGAATGCTGGAACGGGAAAGCAGTGAGTACAGAACATGGATGTTCTGTGTACACAGTGAAAATAAAGCGGACGTTAATGATGTAAAGAAACCCGTATGTATACTGTCATTGGCAATTCCTGCTCCGCTTCTGGAAGTGAAGGATGAAATAATTTATCTGGGAAAGAAAAGTACACATAAAAGGAGATTTATAAAGCAGAGCAAACCAGACTGGGAGTGGCTTACTCAGACCTTGCAAGGAAAAAATGCTATATTGACATATTTTTAAATACAGGATTTAAATAATAAGAATCATAAGTACACTTAAAAAAAAAATAAGTACAAGAAGTTGTAAATGGTGAAAAGCTGCCTTTTTTCCAAATGTTTTAATGGCAATCAGAGAAAATTAAAGATGATGATTGATGAAAGAAGACCGGAACTCGATCAGGAAACAAACAAGTGCTAATGTTAAAATTATTGCTGAAGAAAACAGAATTCAACTTCAAAAGTGAAATCAGCAGGTGTAGGCCTTACACTCTGGTTATGTCAAGTTGTAGATCTGGAAATAACCTTGAGAAAGAGTAATTGTGAAGGAATGGTTGTGAGTCATCACCAACAAAATGATACGTGAAGACTGACAGGTCGCTGGGAGTTAATTATTGAGTGCTTAAAAGCACTGAAAGAGAATGTGAGTATGTCCAAAAATCTGCAGTGATTGTCATCAGTGATCAGTCGTGAAAGAGTAATGGTTGTTTTTTTAATGTGTTCCCTTGGTGACTTTCTCTGGAGCTCTTGGTTTTACCACATTGTCTAGTCTAGCTTAGGGAAAGCCGTTGCAGTGTTTGCATCCCCGTTCTTTGAAAAGCGTGCCACAGGTTTTTTCTCCTTCCCTTTATTTTATTTTATTTTTCCCAACACCATTCCATGTTCTCGTGCCAGCACAAATGCTTTCTCTGCCTCTTTGAAGACCTCAGAGGTTCATAGGCAGCTTTCAGACTGGAGTCTCTTACCCAGCAGGAGGGTGACTCCTTTCAGGCTGCACAATTCATTTTTTTTAATTTTTCTGAGTATCTTGTGGTTTCTCGGTGTGTTTTTTTTTGTGATGAAATAACAGATGAGAGTACAGTTCCTAGATCTAATTGTACAGAGGACCAACCATACAGGCCAAGATGTGCAGCAGTAACGGTGCCTAGCACTAGCTGTTAGACCTCTGTTCACCCAGCGAGGACTGCATTGATCTCACTGCGAAAGCTGTGGTCACATTCTGCTGCATCTTTGTTATGTTTAATCTGTGTTTTTTTTACAAAGGTGCCAACCCCCCCCATCACCGGTCAGTCTCCCCACAGCAGAACTGGTGGGGCATGGCAGGTAAGAAGCTCTCCAGTTCTTCAGTGCCAAGCTTAAACTGCTGATTTCAGCTGGGCTACGTGATTTCCTGGCCAGGAAAGCAGGGAAGGGCAGCCTCGATGGCAGGGCCCTCATGGGCAGCCGAGGACAGTGACTTCTTGAGCAGGTCGTGCTGGATAGACCAGCAACACCAGCGAACCACACATCAGCCCTACTTGCACATCAAAACAGCGTCCCCTACCAACACCAAGGCAGTTGTAACCCATGAGGAGCTCAAAGGTGGTATTAATTCATTGTTTAATATAGGCATAAGCAAGAACAAATCGCAGATGTCGGTACTGGAGTTAAGATTAGTGTCATGGTTTGGGCACCTCGCGGATTAAAAGCAGCAGCCCTCTACTCTAGGTTCCCCATTTCAGCTAGTCACGTCCACATCCCAACCTCCTGCCTTTCCTTTCCTTTTCTTTCCTTTCTTTTCCTCCTTAAGCCTCTTGACCAGTCTTGCTCAGTGGCCTCCCAGTTCTCACACTGCATTTAAATTCTCTTGTTCAGGCAATCTTTTCCCAAAAGTTTCTTTCGGTGACCTATTTTCTGGCACCGGCTGCAGTTGGTGCAGTTCCCACCCTCGCGATGGAAGCTGTCGCCGGGGTGCCAGCCGCTGTGCTGCTGTGAGCCAGATGGTGGCTCCAAGCAGGGAAACGCCTACCTGAAAAATCATCATTAATACCGTTTTTTTTTTTTTTTTCATGTTTTGCCAGCTGACATTTTAGCCCCACCAGCCCTTTGATCCAATTTGCTGTGGAAGAGTATGACTCAGGCCCAAGTGGAAGAGGTGGAAACCCTAAATGTGATTGAGGAGCCACAGCCGCTCCGGCTGGCCAAACTGCACCGCTGCTGAATGTCAAACCACACGCTGCCCCGTTTCCAGGAACCAAGCTCGGGCCGTTCATTCCATCTGCCTCTCTTGCTGCTGTGTCTTTAGCTTCGTTAGTGGCTTCAGCTGCTCAGATGGCAGGTTCCTTGCAACCTGGCCGGCAGAATTCTGGTCCGCGGTGCTACGGTGGTATTGAAGTAACTGCTACAGCAAGAGCAATTAATTGCGTGTTTGTTTCTTTGGTATTTCAGGTATTCTGTGCGCCCGCTCTGTCAGTTTTACATCCGCTGTTGATGCCCATGATTCTAGATTCGCCTTTACCTAGCAGAGTGAAATCAGTTACCTAGGTCTGCAAACGCAGTTGCCCCAACTCCTTGTAACTGAGCAAGGTAAGGCTGAGCTGAGCCTGAGTCTGGCAGTACAATTCTAGGAAATCATATGGAAGATGTAGGATTCACGCTGTCATCCGGCATCTTTATGAAGTTAAGAGTCACGGAGGTTTTGTTCTTGTTGTTTTGTTGTTGCTTTTTAATATACTTGTGCCAAGATTGATTTCTCTCTGTTGAGGAAAGACTCGACTGGTTTGGTAAATAGCAATCCTGAAGTCTTCTTTAATCGATCACTTTCATACCTTGTGTTGTATTTATTGTGTTTAATGCTTGCTTTGATATTTTGTCCTAGTGCTGCTCCCATTGTTTTACAAGTGACATTTTCATAGGATTTGGCTTTATGAAGCTAACATTCAGTGAAGCTAGTAAAGACACAAAACCACAGCCTTAGTTCTCACATCCTCTTCTACGAAATTCAAGTTTAGTTTCAGTCTCTGCTGCTGTGCTCAGTCCTTCTGCCCTTTGAAAAACTACTCTTCCCTCTTAAAGAATGAATCCCGTTGAAGGCTAAGAAACATGAGGCACACCAAATGGCGTATTTTTAGTGAATATTTGTACTTTTGTTGTGTAACCATTTCACCTGCTGTCACTTTTCACTTGCTTTGTGTTCAGATTTTGCTGATCCCAGCATTTATTTGCAGCTTTGCTTGCAAGTCTTGGTCACAACCTGGGCTTTGATCTTTTGTCTTTGCATTCAGAAATCCCCAGATGTTTACTGTTGTTATTTTGCTTTGTGAAACTTCAACTAAAGTTTTTAATCAGATTTTAGTCTCTGTAGCATATTTATCTGTAGCTAAATCTTTTTTCACAATTTATGGATAAGCAAATGCTTACAAGTCTTGCAGCACGGAGTAGTCTGACAAGCACATGCAGAATAAAAACGAGCAGCACAAGATTACTCATTGGACGTTTCCGTTACCTTCATTTTCTTGTACTGTTCCTGTTACTGGATGTTATACGGTGCTGTACTCTAGATCCTGAAGCTTTACAGGAAATAGCAATTATTGTTGCCCTGGCCCTGTGGATAAGAAACTGAGGCAAAGTGACTTGGTTGCAGACAGCCGGTGACTGAGCCGAGACCGAAAGCCTCTCCTGTGCTTCAAACACTCAAACAGGATGCATGGGATGGTGCCTGCAATAGCATAAGCGATGACAAACTGTAACTAGTGATGCATATTTAATGCATATCTTACTATGCATTTCTTGTATTTGTTATACACTTAGTTTAATTAATTTTTAAACATACTTTTTGAAGGGTAGCAGCAAGCAACAAGTCCCGGAGGATTTTGTCTGACTAATCTGTATCATGCCATCACTAACCGTTTTCCATCCGAGCTTAGAATTCATACTGGTACACCATCACACCTGATACACCTGTACTGACACAATGGCTGGAGAGAAGAGCTGGCAACGAATGCCTTTGCTGTTGTCAGAGCCTGTCTGAGATGTGAAAAGACTGCTTTCCATTTTCTTACTTCTTTTTACTTTGTTCTCTCTTGCCTTTTTTTTTTTTTTTTTTCCTGAGGTTGTGTTAGATCTGTGACTAGCAATGAGAAACAGCCACAGTGCATTTCTCCGCATCAGGAGCTGTGGTGCTTTGAAATTTAATTACATTTAAATGAGTGGGTATCTGACGTGGCTTGCACTAAGAGCACACCTGTTCCAGAGCTCGTCCTCAGGCTGGTGAGCATCTCTGGGGGGCTCTGACTGTCCCTGTCTCCAGGATAGACACCAGGGTAAGGGGACAGGGTCACAGCTTCTTTACATCAAGAACGACGGCGCTGTGCGAGGTTCTCCCACACTGTACTTCGACAGCAGCTGATTTCTCTGTGTTACTCAGTAGGCATAAAAAAAAAGAAAAGTCATAAAATAATTACATACAGATTTCACTTGCATGGGATAATGTATAGATGAGTCTGCAGTCTCACGGGTTGAGTGGTAGGTAAGTGAGATCAATGCTTTTTGCTCTATATTGTCTGTGGGGAGAGACTTTAGTCAGCACACACTTCCTTTATGTGCCTCAGCGGCACGTCGAGCCCATGCTACAAGTAAGCTGAACAGCCCATGAAACTCGTTGCCAAACGGGTAAACAGCCTGTGGAACTCACCGCCACGAGATACAGCTGCCAACAACACAACCTGGAAACAGGCTGGGAAGTGCTGGTACCAGGAATTAGAGAGCTCGTAATATCTGGGGAAGGAAGTAGATGATGTGTAGATGCTGAAGTACCTGTATTAAGAATGACAGCGTGATTTGGTTGTAAGTGCTGAGCCGTCCATATATTCGAGAGTTGCCTGTTGCAGGGATTTTGCTGTCGTGCTTGCATAACAGCTAGCTCAATTCCCGTCACTCAGGATGCTGGTTTTTACCACTAAGCACTGCACTTGGTGGAAAGAGGGCTCAGGCCTGATGCTAAGGCCTTGTAAGGTCAAAGCAGGCAAAGACAAAAAGCAGAGTCAGGAGCACGTCTAACAAGTAAAATCTGAAACAGAGGACACTGGTGCCAGGCTGCTGACAGAATCCCAGCTTCCTTCTCGCTCTGGTCAGTTTATGCACTGACGCATTCATTGCCAGAGGCAAGCATCGCAGGCATTTATTCCAGTCCTAACCCGTCACCACCATCTAATGGGTTACCAGGAGGGCAGAGGGGGACCGCATTGTATATTTGTGTCCTCCTCCTTCTGTTTGCCCAGGTAACCAGTCCTTATTTACCAGATGCATCCATTTGCTCACGCAGAGAAGAAAGGCTTCCTTCAGCCCCAGCGAAACCCATGGCAGCTGTGCCATTGATGAAGAACGCGTGCACGGCGAGAGGGGGGCAGAGGATTCAGCCCTGCACTACTGCGTGCGGTGAGTTCCTCAACAGGAAAGGCGCTAGCCTCCTTCATCCGCAAACATATTTGCAGGTAACTCTCCTAGCAGGTGCCTGAAATGTAAGATCACGCTTTTGGTCCAGTTTTTCTGAAAAAACGAGCGCTTCCATGTAGCAGTAAACAACCCATGTGTGTTGCTCGTTCAGGCAACATAGGCAGCTCAAGTCTCAGGATGTGGACATTGAAAAAAATATCTTCCACACCTCACATTTTGGCTGCTGGTAGTATGTGGCTGTTCTTTTACAATTTCCTTCCTGCACAGGCAGCAATCACTAATTTTAGACTAGCTTACATGTAAGAGCAACATTTCAGGCTTGGAAACAAGCTTCTCAAGAACAAACCTGCCACATCTTGCCAGGTAAAATGCTACTCAGTAAATTTAAGTGACAAGTGGCAGATCGCTTGGTTTAAGAGGAGAGGAGAATAGCACCCAACTGGTCTGGCTTGCAGGTCTCCAGGACTAAATGACGAAATCGATCAATTTGTGCAACAGCCGTTAGAGAAGCACATACGGTGCCTTGGGAAATTGAAGAGAAAAGTTAAAATCTCCAGGTTTAGCAGCTTTGCTGCAAAAAGTGATAAAGTGTCTAACTCTAGATACCTACTAACATATACATTAGCATTTACATTAGCCTTGTCAGTCTAACCCATGTTGAGTCTTGCTCTTACGATTGTACAGATTGCGATTTGCTAATGCACAGTCAGATGACCTTTTTTTATTGTGATTATGTTGACATCAGCCTTACAAGGTGTACCCCTGCATATGTTTGCTGTGACGTGCGTAGCCAGCTGAGCTACCCAGACCGTTAACTGCGCAGACTCCTCCGTGAACAGAAATCACACGTACTGCTGTATCGTTCGGAGGCTCCTCGGTGCTACTGCTTGTGAAGGAGACTCAGACCTACAGGCAGTAGAACTCAGAACGCCAGCGGCCGTGGGGTGTTCACAGCCCTCCCACCCCAACCCCATGCAGCTTCACCTCCCCCGGTGCAGCTCCGGAACAGGAGCGGTAATGCAGAAGGTAGGAGAAAAGGGCCAACAGAACAAACCTTACGGAGGTTTGTTCTACACATTGCTCACTGAACGCTCAGTGTTTTACAGGGTGTAGTAAACTTCCTTTGTGCTTGTATCCCTTAAAAGCATTTACAGTGTTTTCTGGAAAAGGCTAAGGGGATCAGTCAAGTAAGGGCTAGATACAAAATCCAACATCTCCCATTTCCAGGCAGTTTCTGGATGCTTTAGGAACATCTTGCAAGACCAGCTCTGAAGTCCTAGGCAAACTTAGAATGTTTCCAAGGCCAATGTTTCCAGGAAGGGGGCTCCCATGTTTCCTTTTCTGTATTTCAGAAGATCCGAATTTCCTGTTACATGCCTAATAAATGCAATTTCCCTGTGCCGTGTTCTGCTTCATGCAGGACAGCAAAGCTGAACCACTGACAGACTGATGTGAGATGATAAATCCTTCACCCAAACCAAAACTTCACCCATCCAGTGACCAATTCAGAGAGAGATTTTAAATCCGGCTGGTAGGCCAAGCTGATGAAGGCTTGTTCTTATCTGATGCATTTTTTATCATTGAATGGAAGGGAAAATGAAACTGAGTTATCCTGTCAAACAGAAAAGATTTCATATGGTAGCCATGGCTGCTGCAGGATAGATAAATCCTCCTCAGTGTAGTGTCTCCTCATTGAGAGTGATCCCACGGCATTTTACACAATTCAGTCAGAATGTCTAAGGGATCGCTTTATCCATCTTAAAAGATATCAGCTCCAGGTATTGAATGTTCCAAGTACTTAACAGGAGAGTGACTTAGAATAATAATTGAAGCACACTGTACCCTGTAAAAATCACCTGCTTTGTAGTTGAGTTCTTACAGGAACCCCTGCTTGCATTGTTATGCTTGTAAAAATGTGAGGTAAGTGTAAAATGATGATTTACTGGCCAAGGTGTTCCATGCTTCCAAAACTACTTACAGTCCAGTAAGGGAGTGAGTTTTGGATTTGGAGCTTTGTTCCAGTTCTGATGTTTGTAATCCCAAAGGCAGGTACGTGCCATGATCATCCGCTCATAATTTTATGTTGTTTTCTTTTAATCCCAGTTATAACTCTGCTCAAAATAATCTTCCGATGCGTTCCAGCAGACAGGTCTGTATATCCACAGGTTCTTCATTCATTGCTCTTAAGCAAGAGACCAGCTCATCTGGGACCAGTGTCTGCTCTTGAACGTTTTCACTCGACAGTGTTTTTTCCCACTGACGCTCCAAAAGGGTACTTTGTTCCTCCTGCGCTGAGCTGAATGCATAGTTTTGCCCACTTCTGTTGTTGTTTAAAATTAGGTTGATCTTTTCCAGCAGACAGACGTTGTGCTCCGCTCCTTCGGCGTTCCACAGGTAGCTAACGGGACTGGTGTAGTCTCTGAAGAAAAAGGTTGTCTCCGGTTCTGGAGCCGGTGCTTGGGACGGTGCTTGGTAAATATTGGCAGCTACATATCCCAGAGGGCTCCCGTCGGAAATCTGAGGCTTGTAGTCACTGACGTGCTCAGGGGCGGTGCTGACAGCTGGTGCTGAGCTCTGTGGGTGCTCCACGTTCTCGGGGACCGCGGTGCTGGGTTTCTTTTTGATGTCCACATTCTTGTATTTCTCGTGCACTGACACCTCCTCTATTTCCATGATTGTGGGATCGCTGTCAACCAGGAACGGCTCATAGGAGCTGTTGCTTGTGAATTCACTCTTCTCCTAGAAAAAAAAGATGACTGCAGTAACAAACTGGCAAATTTTGCCAAGGGGAGAGATACCATTAGAGCATCACACAGAGCAAACAGGGCAATGACTTCTTGTCTTCATCTCTCCTTCCCACTTCTCTCATCTAATCCTCTCCAGAGGACAGACTGCAGCGAGGTGGAAGAGAGAAGACAGGAGCAGCTGTGCATGTCTCCGTTCTGCATGCACCGCAAGGTCAGCTTGATTCTATTGTCATCCCCGGATAAAATTTATATTGAAGCAAGGTTTAAAGACGCCAGCTAAGCTGGGCTTCCATGCACCTTGCAAATGGCTGGTAAATGATTCTGGGATCAGTTCTAGATCCCCGAGAGCTGAATCCTGCTCTGTCCATGTTTCTCACAGCTGCAGAATGATTTTTAAGTATGTGTAAATGGTGAAAAATAATAATAATAATAATAAAAGGCTGGACATAACGGTGCAATTACCTGGAGTGACTTTATCACTTTGCTGTTTTCCATGTGGGGAAAATCTTCAAGTAGCCATTTTGGTAAGAGTGATGCAACTGTTGCTTTAATTCTTTACCATAAAAATAAAAAATAAAAAAGCAACATGTTAGTCCATTTTATTAGTCATTTACTTGTTTGTTCTAGATGAAATTGTCCCCCGACAGGGAGGGAACACCAAGTGTGTCCATCATTCATGGCCGTTGTGGAGGGCCGGGAAGCCTCAGTTTCCCCGTGTGGGTGTTTTCCCATCTGAACCCCATTTCTTCATCTCTCAGCGCTGGTCCCCCGGGTCTGGTTGTGGCGGTGGTGGAGCCTGGCTCCAGCTGGCAGAGGGGCGGACTGTTCACCCTAATGCGACCCCGTATGCTGCAGCACAGCGGGTGCTGCTTCCCTCAGAACAGGATTGGTTTTGGTCACTGCACTGCTTTCAAAAATTCAGAGCTTCATTTATTGAGCAAGTCTGGAAACTAAATTACTCTGTTTAAATCCCTTGTGTAAAACATATATGTATGGGAAAATGTTACTAAACCGAGGTGGGTGGTGGAACCCAAGCTAAGTGTATAAGTAAGAGGATGCATGTGTCCTGAGCTGATGAAATAAAATACACAGCAGTAATGAAAGTTGATTTTCCTACAAACAAAGCTGCCGCAGGAACGAAAATTGATTTTCCGACAAACGAAGCTGCTGCAGAAATGAAAATCATTTGCAAGAGATTTTAATTTAGTTGAGCTTTGCTGATGTTGTGTGCACTTCTGTGGTCCTGAGAAAGTACACGCTCTCTGTTCTTGCTGTGTTTCCCAATTACACCAACAGCAGAAAAATTTAGACAGGGTTCAGGAACTGAAAGGGGCAGCCCTTCAACATCCTCTAACCCCAGGTCTTCTCTACCCTCTTTCTTGTTCTATCAGGAATGTCCAACAGCCAGCTCTGTGGCACAGAGGCGATCGTTTCTGTCTATTTGTATCAGCAACAGCACTGCTGGGACTCCTCTCACCACGAAGAGGGTGCCTGGTGAGCTAGGTGTGCGGCAGCTGTGTTAACAAAATGGAATGAAGACCCTCCCTGCTTGGTTTTCCAGCTCTTTTCCAACTCCCTGGCCTCTGCCAGTCTCCCAGGATGCAGACGTGGGGGCAGCCAGCAGCCTGTGCCAGGGACAGCATCCTTTCCTCATTCAAAAGTAAGAGTAACAGATCCTAGTATAAAACTTACTTAAAGAAGGTTATGTTTTTCCTCTTTTTTTCTTCCACTCCCCCTAGATCTGTATAATAATAATAATTTATCATGACTGGCTAAGCCTGGCTTCTACAGAGGAGTGATTTTTACTTTTTATTGGTCTCTACCTTACTGTGGAGTGCACGGATAGCCTTTTATGTAGCAATATTATGAATGGGCAAAGCTGCCCTCAGTAGGAGCAGAGCGTAGTGAGAAGGACTGGTTTCTCTAGTTACTTTTAGAATATTCTGGAAGAAAAGTATGAATTGCAAATAAAGAAAAAAAAAATGTGATGAAAGTAATACCTTTTTCTAGCTGATTTTTTAAACATCAGAATTGCAAGAACAACTGACGATACGATCACACTGACACCCATTCCCAGGAAAACTCCAGTGTCATCATCTGGAAGAGGACAAAGAGGAAAAAGGTTAATCAGGGAGCTCCCATTTTAAACCAGCTGTTACAGGCCACATCCTCAGTCGCACTTGTAATTCTGCATCACAAGCGGTCATGTTGAACGTGACTCCTCGCATGTCTGTTGTTATTCCCATATATTTGCACTAGCAATTCTAATGGTTTGGTGGAGGAGCAATATTTATCTGGAACTGGAGGCCACGAAGGCATCTGGGTCAGGCTCTGGAGGCCCTCCTGCTGCTCATCCATACCACTGCCAGACACAGGACTGTGAGCAGGGCAGCGGGGCAGCGGGCGGCCGAGGCTCTGCGTGGTCCTCGGAATCAGCCGCCCCTCCGCTGCCCCGAGGCGGTTGCCAGTCGCCACCCAGCCGGGATCCTCCAGCCAAGTAATTCTGGGAAGTGTGGTCACCGTGTTTAACCATTTCCTACACAGAATTACCTTCCAGAAATACTTGAGCAAACTCTTCAGCTTACGTTGGTTTTGGTTTTGCTTTAAATACTGAAGCAGACCATAGTAAAACCTTTACCAGAAGACATGCTAACCAGAAGCATAACTGCAGTTAGAAAAATGTATGGGAAATGTTTAAACCAGCCCTCGGCTCAGATTGTAAGGCCAGAGCAGTCTGTCGCTATTACACTATTTTATACATTAACATTATGGTATTTTCCTTGGTTTCTTAACTCCTGCTTGCCCTAACGTACATTTTGTTATGTCTCATAAGAAAACAAAACTCAAAGGCAGGAATTATGCAAGCTGCATTCACCCCAGGGCAGGACTGCAGCCTTTCTTGCCATGTGGCTCACTTTCCTGTCAAGTGAAAAGTTGCTTTGCTGGCTCTGACCTCCCTGAATCACGACGGAGCTTTCACTTCCCTTTTACTACCATATCGCCAGATGCTGCGCTCGTGGCTCTGGCTGAAACGTCCACGTCTGGTCAAGCAGAAACTCTCACCAAGCCTGAAACGCTTCTTACCGTGGGGAATCTCGTTGTTGCTGAAGTCCGGGATCTGTTCCTCCAAGGAGACTTATGCAGAGAGAAGAAAAAAAGGCCGTAAATTCATTTGGAAAATGTACATCAGGTGAATGAAGCTCTGGTTTATTTTCATGTTGTTAATATTATTTAGGAAAATAAATACTGGGATAATAAGAAAAATAAAGACCTGTAAAGTAATTAGTATCTTCTGCTTATCTGCACTCTACATCATCTTGTATTTCTCAGAGTTCTAATTAAATGTAATGTTAACAACACCATAAAATACATTACAAGAAATCTCCCCCACACACCTCAGTACCCGAGACAAGAATTTACCCTTCCTGAGGAACCCCGGGCCATTTTCCATGAGCACCTACAGATACTTTCCCGGTGTCCAACCCCCGCAGCACTGAGTTTTCCCGCAGCACCGTTTTGTCTGACCGGATGAGCCGCAGCTGAGTCTGCCGTGGCAAGAAGCTTATTTTTTGCTAGAAGAGGCAGCAAGCTTTCTTTCCTGGCCATACGAAGCAATTCCCTTGCCATCTCCTCTCCTCAGCCAGTGCCTGCTGTCCTCACCGTTTCCGAAGGGCTCACCTCGCCATGCTGATAACCCCGCTCCCAGCCCGCAGGTACAGCCGGCCTCGGTGGGACCTGAGCCACCGGGGAGGGAAGAAATGTCCCTGCCCTACAGCAAGCCCCTACCTGGGGCAATCTGCTGAGGCTGGGGCCAGCCTGCAAGAAAAACGGGCTCTGCTGGGGCGCCGTGAGGTGCTCGCTCAGCGCTCGGGGAAGCGTCCCGAGGGAGCAGCCCGGGCAGGAGGCGTGCTGGGGCTTCAGGCACGCGCTACTGCGGGCTGGGAAGCTCAGGGGTTCCCTCTGGGCCGTGGGCAGGCCTGGAGCCATCACCCTGAAGCAGAGCAATTAAAGCACAGGTCACCAAAGTGGAAAACTGTTGGGCAGCAAGGATGAGGAGCACGGGGGTAGTTTGTCTTGGGAGCCCAGAGGCCTCTCTGCCTGAAACCCAGGAACAGTTTCAGCACACGAAAGCAATACAGCTGATCTTCCCCTGGGATCGGGCAAAATACAGCTTTCGAGCCCTGTTCCCTGTGGGTTTGCTGTGAGGAAAATGGCTCTGGCCCTGTGAGGAGCCGTGAGGGAACTGGGGGGGGTTGGGGCTGGAGGAGGCTCAGGGCAGAGCTCATTGCTCTCTGTGACTGCCTGAAAGGAAGGGGGGGGAGCTGGGGGTCGGCCTCTGCTCACAGGTAACCAGCGACAGGAGCAGAGGGAACGGCCTCAAGTTGTGCCAGGAAAGGTTCAGGTGGGAAATGAGAAATTTCTGCTCAGCAAGAGCGGTCAGGCGTTGGGAAGCGGTGGAGGTGGTGGCGTCACCGTCCCTGGGGGTGTTCAAGGAGAGGTTGGACGTGGTGCTTGGGGACATGGCTCGGTGGGTGACACTGGTGGTAGGGGGGTGTCGGCCCAGACGTTGCAGGGCTTTTCCAGCCCTCACGTCCCGAGCCTGGTGCCACGATCCCCGCGGTGCTGCCACCATGCGGCTGGCAGCGGGTGGTGCCCGCGGGTGGCTCTGCATGGAGGAGCCCTCCTGTGACAAGGTGTCCCGGGCTCCGGCCTTCCAGGCTCCCTCTGTCCGGAGAGGGACGTGGCCATGTCCCCGTGTTAGTTACATCTCGTGTCACCGGGCCGGCGCCAGGCTCCGACCCGAGCTGACCCGGGTAACGCTGCCGCTGTTTTACCAAAGCACAATTCACTCACAAAAATCGGGAAAGAATCGCAGGAAAGGTGCCGTCTCTAATTCTGTAGATTTGAGACATGCTTCTCCAGGCATAGCTCGTGGAGTCCCAGTGTTTTAATTCCCTAAACAGCGTGGTTGCAGTGCTACTTGCTCAGCTGAGGAGCTCCCAAAGCAGCCCTTGGCTACACACGGACTGTGGAAGGGAAGCGGCTGAGAAAAACACTCAGCACCTTGGAACTAGGCACGTTCTTGGGCTGGTGTCCCTGGCACATTTAACTTGTATTATCTGTTCATATGGCTACAGAAAGGCCTTACTGATGGGCTCAGTTTGTGTAAGGAAGATAAGGAACAAGGGCCATCCTGTGGGGCCAGGCAGGGTGTAAGGTGCGGGTTGTGCCCGCTGGGTGCCTTACGTGGGTGCTTTCCCACATAAACCCCCAGGTTTTATCACAGGAGTCTATGTAACGAAGAATGATGAGCATTTATCTAGCACAAATGGCAGGTTATTTCCAGATATTGCTGTATGGCCGGTGTAAGATAACAAGTCAGACTACGTGTCTGGAATGAACACGCTACTCTGGGTGTTATCACACCGGGGTTATGCTCAGCCTGTCCTGCCCTCAGCACACTCCCTGAGGCTGGGATTCCCCAGGAGGCTCACTGTGCCCATGGGGCTCCATGAAAGCACAGGTTTTCCCATGGGACAGGGCTGGTGGTGCTGGGATGTGTCCTCAGCCCTCCCATCTGGAGCTGTGCATGGCTTGTCCTGGCCTAGGTGAGGGCCAGGAGGGGACATTTACCATCAAACAGGCCAAGCAGCAACCTCCTGTTTTGTATCCCGAACAGGGAGAGCAACTCCACTGGTGTACCTTGTGGAGTAAGATGCAGTTCTCATGTGCATTAGAGATCTGTGCACAAGAGCAGTGTACCAGCTAGAAAAGCCTTTCATACAGCTGTGTTAAAGCCTCTGACCTGCCCAACAGATTCCTTTGGCAGCCTCGTGTTTCTCTCTGGCCCATGCCAGGCTTTTGCCCCTTCTCTCTAAGACTAGCTCCATAAAACTGGCAGACCGTGAGGACAGCAGGCACGAAGCAGCAGCCTGAACTCTGCAGCTCCACCACAGCAAGCGACAACTTCTCCACACAGCTGGGCTTACCTTGGCCAGAGGCTGGTTTGCTCACTCCGTCTGGGTAGACTGCATAAACCGACACGTTGATGTGGCTTGCCACTGCTGTGTCTTCTGAAATAAAGCATTTAAAACGTATTTGTAAGCTGCTGTTAAAGCTGTAGACTTGCTTGAGGGCTTCTGGCTGAGCCCCTGGGGGACCAAACACCCCGACTGCCCTTATATCCCCCACTGCTCCCTGGGCTCCTCACAGCGGAGCGGGCAGGGGGCTCAGTCCCAGGGAGATTTTGACTTTCGATACCTGGACAAGCTGCAGCCAGCAGCAAAAGGCCCCGTGGAACACCTTACCTTGGATGTACATGAGCTTGTCCTGGTATGGGACTTTCTTCCAGAAGAAGCGTTCCTCATGGCTGTATGGAGCTGTAGAAACCCACTCCACGATGAACCAGAGCGGGGGGCTCCTGCTGCTGCGTGGGGGCTGCCAGGCCACGGAGACGCTGCTCCGGTTCTGGCGCCGCACCTCCACCACCGCCGGGGCCGGGAAGGCTGCAAGGAGAGAGGGGTCGGGGCTGGGAGGCCTCCGTGCCTGGGCAGGAGCAGGTCTGCATCGGGGGGAAAGGGCTAGGAGGGAAAAAGTCTTCTAGGATGCGGTGAGTGTGGGTGTGGGTACAGGTCTGGGTGTGTACATAGGCATAGGTATTGGCATATATGTGTGAATTTATGTTTATATTTATATTTACCATATAAACATGTATTTTTCATATATGATATAATGTATATCATATAACTGTATAATTATATATTCAATTTTATAATGCAATATTATAGAGTCTGTTATGTGCTATATTATGGTATATCATGTCATATTATATTAAGTTACATTACGTTATATTAAGTTACGTTACGTTATGTTATATTATAAAGTTATGTTATATCATGCTCATCATTATAAAAACACAAATACAAATCTGCGCACACCGGCGTGTGTCCATATACACGTGTCTACCTCACAAAACCCCGTGCTCAGCTTTGTCACGCCTCTTCTGCCGGAGATGCTTTACCTGACACTTTTTTTTACCAGAAACACGCGTCATTCTGATAAGTGTGAGGTTAGAGCATTTTTTCCACCTTATTTACACGGCGCGGTTTCGTTTTAGTTCATGCTCACTGTTTGTCCTTAACTTGAACGGGACTTTCCCCTCCCGTTGCTCATTAAAACAGACATTTTCAAAAATAGGAAAGTGTGGCTGGGGGGAAAGCCACAGCCTGTGGCACAGGGAACCCGAGGCAGCCCAGGAGCTCTTTTTCCTCCCTTCCTGCCCCAAAGGCTCCAGCTCACGGCTGGGAGGGCAGCGGGAGCTATTTCGGGAGCTGTGGGCACAGAGGGGTGCCCCGAGCCGTGCCCGGCACGGGCAGGACAAGCTTACTTTTATTTTTATAAGCTATTCCTGTTGCTGCAGCCTTCGGAGGGAAAGGGCTGCGTGGCTGGGGCATCTCCAGGGGACGCTGGCCTTGTCTGGAGGACGCTGCGTTCCCCTGGCTGAGCGCCTCTTGCTTTGAACCCACGTCTCTGCGTGACGTTTTTTCCCCTGGGGTTCTGATAAAAGCAGATCTCTGATGTGCCCGAGGCTGGCGTGGGCGCTGCCCTACCTTGCTGGCCGGCCTCCCGGCCGAGCGTCACGTTGGCCGGGCTGGACGCCCCCCCGGGAGTTGTGAGCGGTGACGTGGAGGACGCGCACCCCGGGGGGGCACCAGGACGCTGCAGGAGGTGCTGGAGGTGTTGCAGAGGAGCTGCGCTGATCCCGCCGCCACGGCGTAGCCCAGGATCCTGCCGCGGGCAGCGCGGGGCGGCAGCGGCTGCGGGGGGCGAGAGGTGGGGACGGGGTCCGGGTGCCCCCCCGCCGCCCCGTGCCGGTGGCCCCAGGTCCCGTCCTCACCCTCATGTGGACAAAGGGGCCCCAGCGAGGTCGCGCTGTGACCTGAAAGTGTCACTGCCACCCCTACAAACCCCAACCCTTACCCCTCAGGCCTTACCTTGATCAAGACTGTCACCTCGTGGCTGCCGTTCGGGAACGCCGGGCCCAGGCGCCGCCAGACGTCGGGTGCTGCCGCGGGGGCTGCGGGGACAACCACGGGGACGTGGTCCTGAGGCCGGGGGCATTGCCCACCGTGGCAGGGGGTCTGTGCCCCCACCCGCATCGCCCCGGGGGGCCCCCCCGCCAGCTGCCTCGCACGGGCTGCGCTGTACCCAGCGGGTGCCGCCGCCGAGGTGACGGAGCCGCCGCCGCGGGGAAGGAAATGGCCCAGATGGAGAGCAGCGGCTGACACACGGCATTCAGGGCAGGCGCAGCCCCAGGTCCCTGGCCCTGCCGTCAGCAGGGTGTGGGTGAAGGTACGGCCGCCCCACCAGCAGCCCACATCACGTCCCACAGGGTTCACAGCACATCAGTAGCTCGGCTTGCTTCACCTAAACCCACCCCGGTGCTGATGGCCCGGCTGCAATGGGGGAAATCTGCCCCGGGGGGGGTACTGGGGGGCCAGCCAAGGGGCGGTGTGCCGGAGGAAAGAGGACTCCCCAGGATGGATGAGTGCGTCACGTTCCTTCCCCTGGTCTCCCTGCGGCTCGACCCGCCTGTGGTGGCCTCGGCAGTGCCACCCGCAGCGCACCGGGGACACGCTTACCGGCCTCGGGGGTGTTGTACACGAAGGGGGGGCTCCAGGCGCTCCAGGGGCTGTCGGCGGGGCTGAGCCGGCACCGGGCCTGGAACACGTAGCGGGTGTCACTCTGCAGGGGGTGCCCGGCCCGCGCCGCGCTGCCCCACGCCTCCACCTGCAAGGGAAGCCGGGTGCTAGGGCGGAGTGGGACCCGACGTCTTCCCCATCTGCATGGATGGGGACCCCACGGCTCCCCAAGCACACGGGGGCCCCCCACAGCCCCCCGAGCACACGGGGACCCCCCACGGCCCCCCGAGCACACGGGGACCCCCCACGGCCCCCCGAGCACACGGGGCTCCTGGACCCATGGCCATGGGGTGAGCACAGCCGGTGAGCGGGCAGCAGGGTGCCCACACACAGTGTGACGGATGGGCCTGTCCTGACTGCCCTGCATCACTTTGGAGCACAAAAATGGGGAGGAAAAAAGAAAAAAAGGTTGAACCCAGAGCTGTGCAGAGCCCGTGCCAGCAGCACCAGGCCTATCCCCCTGTTTTGGCAGCTCCAGCGAGCGCTGGGATCTGGTCCTCAGCCTGAGGAGGTTTCCAAGCAGGATCCCGGAGCAGCCTGCCCGGGTACGGTTGTGTCTGCGAGAGAGACGGAGCTGAAGTGGGCGTACGCTGAGCACCCTCTGTGGCTTTTTTCCACCTTGTCCTCGCAGAGCGAGATAACATTTGGAAATATTTTGAGTTTTGCCCTTTTGCAGAGATAACGCCGCCGGAAAGGCCGAATGATGGAGGCGCTGGGGAGCCCCGGGGGGGGGCTGGCGCCGTGGGGTCCCCACCGGGCCCCATCCCACGGGTCCGCGACGGGGGAGATCTGGGGGGCTGGCGCCGTCTCACATGCCACATTGGGGCGTCCTCCGCCTTGTGCCGCTCCTCGCAGTGCACGTTCTCCAGCTGCGTCTGCTGCCTCCAGCGGACGGTGGTGATGGGAGGCGAGGCCAGCGTCGTCTCCGCGCCCTCGGCCAAGGGCAGGGCGGGCACCACTGCGGGGGGGGGGAGGGAGAGCCCTGAGCCCGGCCGGCACCCATCTCCCCACGGGTGGCACGGGCAGAGCGTGCCGGAGGGGCCTGCGAGCGTCGGGTGGGCTGGTGGGAGCGGTGCCGCTCGTGCTCATCGCTGCGTACCGAGCTCCCGCAGGTCGAGGTGCCGCGGGGCTGAGCGGGCAGCGCCCAGCGCGTTCCTGGCCTGCACCCACGCCGAGTAGCGGCTGCCGCCGCGCAGCGCGCTCAGGGGCACCGGCGAGCCCGCGGGGAACACTTCCTCCTCTGCCGTCTGCGTGCTGGGAAGCAGAGAGCAGCCCCGGTCAGAGCCCGGCGCGGCACCGAGGGACTCGGCTCCCCGGCAGGCACCGGGCTGCGGTCCGGCGGCGGTGCCACGCGCCCGCCTGAGCACGTGCGCGCCCGCGGGAAAGGCGCCCACGCGACGGGTTACGACTGGGGCACAGTCATCCCCAGAGCTGGAGTTTTTCACTCTTAAAGTGAACTAGAAAGTAACTCTCTTTGGTTCCTGGCATCGCTGAACGGCGTTTGCAGTTTTGCTGCAGAAAGGCGGCTTTCGCAGCTCTCTGGCTGCGAGGTTCAGGGCTCCAACCCGAGCGGCTCCGCCGGCAGGAGGCTGAGCACTGCCCCTCGCCCAGCCTGCACGTGACTGCGGCGAACACACTGAAGTGCATCCCTCAGCCAGACTGACTCTGAAAGCCCGGCAGCCTTGTGTCGCGGGGGCCTTGGCATGGGACGTGGCATAGAGCATGCAGGGTCGGCGTGCACACCGAGCCGCAGCGAGCGTGCCTGCTGGAGAGCCGAGCCCTTACACGCCGGCCGCGGTTCGGTTCCGGGGTTTGGGCACCGTTAGGTGCGTGCTGCCGGCTGCCCCCTTGAACCCTTCTGGCACCCCGCTGCCGCTGCCTGCTCTGTGCGTCCCCGCCGGGCCTTACCTGTTCAGGTGGAGGCGGTAGTCGGTGCGCAGGTGGGTCGGCCGCCCCGCGTCCCACGTGCACGCCAGGCTCCCCGAGCGCTCCCCGATGGTGCAGGTCAGGTTGCCGGGGGTCTCCGGGGGGTCTGGGGAGGCAGCGTCAGGAGGAGCGCACAGACGCCCCCCTCCCCACATCCCCGCCGCCGCCGTCCCCGTCGCTCCCCGCTTCCCGACGAGCGCCCCGGCCCCGCGGCCGTACTCACAGCCGGCCCAGACCTCCGTCCCGCAGACCAGAGCTTTCCGTTCCCGGCTGCGGCAGTGGTCGAAGCAGAGGACGGTGCTGTAGGGCAGCCTGAAGTCGTGCAGCCGCAGCTGGGCCGCGCTGCTGTTGAGGGCGCGCAGGGTCTCGTTACGGGCCGTGCTGTTGAGCTGGATGGAGAGGTTGGCCCTCGAGCAGCCGACGGTGGAGCGGCAGTTGATGGAGATGTTGGAGCCCATCAGCACCTCCAGGGCGGGCTCGATCCACACGCTGCCCAGGCACTTGATTTGGGCAACACCTGTGCAGCGCCCGCGGCTTCAAACACGGCACCGGCGGCGAGCGCCTCCCGAGGGGTCCCCCCGGCCCCCCGCGGCCCCCTGGCACGGGGTAAATCCCCCTGCCTCCAGCAGGCACCCGGTGACTCACCCACTCGGCTCGGAAACAGCTACCTTCGCCAATTTTACGTTCTGCTCTAACGCTCAAATGACTGCAGGGAAATAACGCGCCGGCTCGCTATCTCTGATGCCCTGAGATTACGGCAGCCCCTAGATGGGAGGCGTGCGCTGCCCTTTGCTATCAGATCGGGGCCCTGCAGCAGCCCTCATAAAGCCGCTGCTCGAACGGTATCGGCTCGATCTGGCTTTCCTGGAAAGGGCGCAGCTGTGCCCAGACCTCATGCAGCACGGAGGCAGGAGCACGCGTCAACAGCAGCAGCTCGCGGGGTGCTCGGGGCTGCTGGAAGCCCCTGGGCAGCTCGGCGAGGCCGGGCAAGCGCCGGGGTGAGGATGGCAGCAGGGAGCAGAGGGCTGCAGGTGGTGCAGGGGCGTGGGACAAGGTGGTGCTGAGCTCCCCAAAGCCATGGGGGCCGTGCTGCGACATTCCTGCCCCGGGTCTGATCCCGAGCAGGGCTGGGGAGTGTGCTCTGAAAGTGTGCGAGGCTGGTGCTGTGCCATGCCGTGCGGCACCATGCCATGCTGCACCATGCCGTGCCATGCCGTGCCGTGCCATTCCACGCCACGCAGCCACTTACCTCTGCAGAGGAAGCAGAGCAGGACGTGGAGCGCCAAAGCCTTCCCGGCCCCCGCCATGGCCTGGGCTGCAGCCGCCGTCCGTGCGTGGCATAGTCTGGGGGGCAGGAAAGGCATCAGCCTCGCGGAGAGAGGCTCCTGCCCTGGCTGCGGGGTGCTCGGGGACCAGCCCTGAGGTGGCCGGGAGCTGTGGGAGGGAAGGATCCGGACCCTGCCAGGATCCCCTGCCGGAGGGGATGTGCCGTGCCAACGTGCCATGGAGACTGCCAAACCCAAGCGCCCACGGGGCCCTGGGCAGAATTCCCCCCGTTTTCCTAACGCCTTCCCACCCGCCTTGCTCCTGCTGCTCCTTCCCCGTGCTCACCCCCAGGGCCGCGCGTCGCCGAGCCCCAAACCAGGGCTCGTGCTCGTGTCCCACAAACTCGCCCGACTTTAGCTGCTTACTTCAGCGAGTTCTTGGCCTTCCTCCCGGCCGGGCACGTGCCGCCCGTCCCGGCACAGCCGCCTGCCCTGGGGGAGCCACGGTTGGGGCAGGGGCTGGGGCGCGAGGGGAGGTGGCTGCGGGGGTCTCGGAGAGCTGCACCCGCCGGGAGCACGGCCGAAGCCCCTCGCCTCCGTGGCGCTCCTCCTGGGAGAGCAGAAGACAAAGAGCCACGCACGGGCTGTGTCAGAAGGGGGACACGGCAGGGTCCTCGGTGAAAGCATCGAAAGAGCAGAATTCAACCCAAACCAGCCTGCTGAATGCAGCTGTCAGTCTCGTAGTCCTCCCCCTGTCTCCTCGGCTGGGGGTACGAGCCGCCCTGCTTGCTGTGAGCACCGTTCAAGTGTTGCTACCAGCGGGTCCGATTTCCACTGCCCTTTCACTGCCCGACCCAGAAAGGGACCGTGGGGGCCCCCAGCTGCCTGCCGGCCTCCTGCCACCTAGAGCAACCTACAAACACACACACACCTCGTGGGCTGTGAAAAGATCCAAAAAAAAACCACCAATAAATCCCCCCGGCTGCCAGCTGCAGTGCGTGACTGCGGGCTCTGCCTGCCGGGGGGTTCCTGCCGCTGTTCTTACCCCGATTTTTACCCCTGCAGGCTCCCAGGCAGAAGGAACGAGCGCGCTCCCGTTGCCCACAGGCTCTGCGAGCTCATCTCTGTTCAAGTCTCCCAGCAGGTTCCCGTAAATACACACAAAGCATAGAAAGGAGAAGCGGAGGAGGAGGAGGAGGAGGAGGAGGAGGAGGAGGAGGAGGAGGAGGAGAAGAGCTGTCCCAGCTGCTCGAGCCCCACGAGACCCTTACCGACGGAGCGCGCCGGGAGCCACCGAGACACGAACGCAGCAGCCAGGGCCAGGGCCGGCCCCGGGCAGTTCTGTTCCCCGTTCCCCGCTCCCCGTTCCCCGTTCCCCGTTACCTCCCCAGTCCTCGGGACCCGAGCTGGGGGCCGGCAGGGCTGGCGTGGCCCCGCTGCCGCCCGCTGTGGGGCTGCCGGGTGCGGCGAGGAGCAACCAGCGGCTGCGAGCAGCCCTGACCTAGATAGCTGCTGCTGCTGCTGCTGCTGCTGCTGCTACCGAAGAAGTTTCCAGTTTGAGTCAGTCCATGGGAAAACCCAGCATCCCCTGAAGGAACAGACTCACTCGTTGTTTTTTTTTTTTTTCTTTTTTTTTTTTTCCTCTCTCGTGTCTTCAAGCTGTCACAGAACCATTAGTCACCCCGCCGAGTGCGTCCAAGCGCCTTTTGTGTCCCCGCGGCTTCGTGCTACGTGGTGCGCAGCCCGTGCTGCCCTCCCGGCTGCTGACGCTCAAACTTCACAAAATTGCTTCTTTTTTTTCTTTTTTCTTTTTTTTTTTTTTCTCCCCGCTTCTAAACCCAAAAGCCTTCAAGGAGAAAGCCTGCGGGGACCGGGGATGGTCCCACCAGCACCCCTCGCACCCTTCCTCCTGGGGGTCGGGGCGGCGGTGCCGGTGTGGGTGCACCCCAGTGCCACCGGTGTGGGTGCCCCCCCGGTACTGGTGCGGGTGCCCCCCCTGGGTGCCGCTGTCCCCCCCCCCGGCTGCCCCGTGTCGGAAGGGTTAACCTGGGTGACAGTGTTAACCTCACTGGAGGCTGCAACCACAGGAAATACCGCAGCTCGCCGCCCTGCAGCACCAGTAAAGGTTATGGAAACTGATTTCCCCTCGGGGCCGGGCAGCCCTTTGTTCGGCTCCAGCAGCCCCTGCCCCAGGCTGGGATTTGACTGATCCGCGTGTTTTTCTTCTGAAAGCGGAGGTTGGGGGGGGGGGGTGGGAGCCGGAGCCGGGTGGCAGCAGCCAGCTGGCAGCGCGAGGGCACAGCCTGGGGTGCCAAGGAAAACACCGGGTGCGCGCTGACGTGCCCGCGTCGGGCAGGCCCGCGAGGGCCGCAGTGGGAAGTCTTGTTCCAGCCTGCTCCTGAGGTGCTCAGGGCGTCACACATCAGAGTATTAATTAATCTAATGACACGGGGGGTGGGGGGGCCTCTTGTCTCACAGGCGGCTTCTGCTGAGGCTCGGGGGCGCCGGGGCTGAGCAGGAGCCACCCACCGGCTGTGGCCACCCCGGGGCTGGGAAGGGCCAGGGTTTGGCAGCGGGACAGCGCGGCAGGGAGCCCCCTGAAAGCCCCCGGAGAGCAGGGGGCCCAGTGTGGGTGTGCATCGCCTGGGGCCGGGGCAGCAGCGTGGGCACATGCATCTGGGGCTGGCACGGCACATCTGGGGCTGGTGCAGCTGCGCCCCAGCTCCCCCAGCCATGCCCAAGAAGCCCCCGGGAGCTGTGGGGCAGTGCCTTGACCTGGCTGTGGCTTCGCTCCTTCTGCCTGCCTTACAGCCTCGTGGCCAAGGGTGGAAATCACCCCGCAGCCTTTTGCTGCCACGGAGGGGCACGGCACAGCAGGGCAGGGTATGGCACGACGTGGCACGGCACGGCACACAGTGCCCCGGATTTTCAACCTCCCCCCCCATCAGCGCCCGCCTTTCGGGGCCACCCGCCAGCCCCACACCGAGTGAGAAGGGAAACGTGGGGGGGGGGGCGCAGACGCCTCCTCGCTGCCGTCTCCTTCCCGGCCGCCCACACGCGGCCGATTGCATCTCGCAGAGACTTCCTCGCCCGCCGTGCGCCCCGCGCGTGACATCCGCCGGGCCCCGCGGCACCCCACATCCCCGCCGCCTGGCACCAGGGGCCCAGGTTGGAAGGGATGAATTCCCTGCTTGCTACCCTCGGTGGGCTCGGCGCTGGCCGGCCGTGCTAAAATTGTGCTGGTGAGTCAGCGGCCGGGTTGGGCAGGAAGGAAAGGTAGGGCTGGGGCGGCCGGGAGCACAGCGCCGCTGCCGTGCCCGGGCTGGCGGGGACACGGGGACACGGGGACACGTGGCCCTGGTGGCACGTGGTGCTGCGCAGGCACGTGGAGTGGGCAGGAGGAGGGTGCTGCGGGCAGGAAAACCTCCGTGGCTGAGGCTTTCCGTGCCGGCCGGGTACAGGAGGCTGCTGGCAGCACCGGGAGGCAGCGGGGAGAGGGGACATGAGCGGAGGTCGGGGCCGAGGCGCAGCGGTGCCTGGGCCAGGCGCTGGCTTTGGTCTCGTCTTCGCACGAAGCACTGAGTAGGGTGTTTTTTCTGATGTAACCTACTTTTTTTTTTTTTCCCCTTTCTAGGCTGCCTTACCGTGTTTCGTCCCCGCCCCGGGTGCCACGGCCCCATCCTGTGCTCGTGGGGAAAACCCCCAGAAGCAGGGACCTGCACGTGCTTGATGAGCCGCGCCGCTGCTCGCCCGTTGCAGCTGGGAAGCGGCAGCACAGCAATGCCTCCTGCGTGGCTCGGAGAGGGGGGCTGGCTGTGGGGTGCCAGACCCTGCGCTGGGGGCACCCATGGGCCCCCCCCACGCTGTGTGCCTGGCGTTCCCTGTCCGTCCATCCATCCGTCCATCCCTCCATCCGTCCTCATGCCTGGGGACACACAGACACGTGCTTTGAGCGCGTGCCCCGCTGCCATGCAGGGCCCCCAGCCTGGGCCGTGTCCCCGGTGCCCTCCCCACGTGTGATGCCCTCCCCCCCACCCCCTAATTCCCCCCAGGCCCCCATGCAATGCTGTGCCCCCACGCCTGACCTCTGTGCGGTTGCCCCCCTGGTGTGACACCCCCATAGCACAACCCCGTGCAGCACCCCCCGTGCAATGTCCCTGCACAATGTCCCCGTGAAATGCCCCCAGGAAATGATGTCCCCATGCAATGTCCCCATGCAATGTCCCCATGCAATGTCCCCGTGCAATGTCCCCGTGCAATGCCCCTGTGCAATGGTGTCCCCATGCAACATCCCTGTGCAGTGTCCCCTTGCAATGTTCCCCATGCAGTGCCCCCCCCGTGCAACGATGCCCCTGCACAATGTCCCTGTGCAATGATGTTCACGTGCAATGTCCCCAAGCAATAGTGCAACATTCTTGTGCAACGTCCTCGTGCAATGATGTCCCCACGCAAAGTCCCAATACAATGATGTCCCCTTGCAATGATGTCCCTGTGCAATGTCCCCGTGCAATGTCCCCATGTAACGCCCCCGTGCAATGTCCCCCTGCAATACCCCCATGCAGCATCTCTGTGCAATGTCCCTGTACAATGGTGTCCCTGCACAACGTCCCCATGCAACATCCCCGAGCAATGATGTCCCCGTGCAATGTCCCTGCACAGTGCCCCTGTGCAATATCCCCACCCAATGTCCCCGTGCAGTGATATCCCCGTGCAACATCCCAGTGCAACATCCCAGTGCAATGTCCCTGTGCAATGTCCCCGTGCAATGATGTCCCTGTGCAGTGATGTCCCCGT